>NC_050601.1:19618939-19908939 GCF_013368585.1 Megalops cyprinoides
TACCACCTGGTGACCGCCCTGACCTGACAGGCTGATGTAATTGGAATTTCACATGCTCATGCGCTCACATGTGCGCACACACACTTTACAATATATGTCCAGAAGGAACACGATTGATTACCAAAAAGCTGTACTCCAGTGCTTTTGGGCTTTGAAAGATGCTTTGTCAATGCAAAGCATTTCCAAGTGGGGGATTTCTCGATCTGTGCAACGGAGAGAAGAAAGCTGAAGAGTCAAGGATGTCTGCACATGCGTGTGTGTGAATGGGGGGGTTATCATAGGTCCACATTTTCTCCAATGTGAACTGGGGGGGGAAAACATGCAAAGTCAAGGAAAATGAAATAAAATGTAGCTTTTGTTTAATATATTGTGTGTATATATATATGTATATATATATATATATATATTATATAGCATTCACCACTGTGAACTTTGATTTGTGTATTGAAAGCTACCCAGGACCTACAGGATAGCAGTGGTAACTAGATGCGATCTGTACACTTGTGTCATTGATCCTCAGCACCTTCCCACATCGCTGTATGTAAGATGAATTCACTCAGGTAACCCTGCACTTTACTGCGCAAATAATGATGTTCTGTGACTGGCCCACAGCCCAGAGAAACAAGGGTCCCGAGTGGTGAATTCACAGTTCATGGGAGATAACAGAACTATGTTGAAAGTAACTGGCAAAGGTAGAAGTTTGCCTAACAAAGAGTTGCAATCTGTCTAAATGTCTGCTCCAGAAAACATTAAACCCCCTCATAAACTTGTTTTTGATCATTATTTTCATTTCCGTTGTCTTTCTCCCAGTGCCTTGAAATTTATGGATGCCTGTGTATATAATCTGTTGGACTATTTAATGCAAGTCCCACAGGTTGCCGCAGTGCATAAAAACTAAATGTAGCTCTCAATGAGGCATGAATTCTTTCTTTCATAGCAGAATATATTGTGGGTCAAGATGTTTTTCAGTTTTACTGCAGAGAGGCAATTCACTTGTGTCAGCAAGGCTAATATTTTTTGTGCTGCAGGACTTTGATGTTTATATTATACATGTAACTGGAGCGGTGTGTATGGGGAACTAAGCTTTAGCCCTCACCCCTCACTGCTACACAGGCCAGCTATTATTGAGACCCAACTAGTGGCTGTATCAGAAGACCCAAATGCATAGCCCAAGGGAACCAAATGCAGTTCTGTCCCAGATCTAGGGGGGTATGTCCCACCCTACCGCCCAAATACAACAACCCCAGCTAATCTGGCATTCACCTAAAGATTCAAATCTCTTTCACACTGCAGAGTCAACCATCAGTAGCCCGCCTTTTGGGCGGCATTCACATCACAGTGATAATGTACCGCAAAAACAAAAAAGAACCCCTAGCCAGCTCCACACCACATTTCTTGAGTAGATTTTTACACTGCTCCAGAGGATGTGTGAAACTTTACCGCTGTCGTATGAATGGAAATGTCAGAGAGCAGAGCTGGTGGATCACACAGTAACAAATCTCACGTCAGATATACCGGTTGATTTAGCCAATCAGAGCTTTGCACAAAAGCCATTATTAACTTTGTTTGGACTGTGGAACAGCAATATCAAGAGAAAAAAAGCATCTGCTGTGGCTTCCTCTCCCTGAAAGCTGATTTAAATCTTTAAAAAAATTAAATCTGCAAAACTGAGCAGGACCACCTTATTAGATTCCTAGTTAGCAGACCAGCTCGCAGGTTAGCTTGCCATCTAGTTTGAGAGATCATTTGATTTACAACCTTACAAGCTAGCCAGCTCTAGCTGGCAAAAAGTACAATTTCCATTTTTAGATGGGCTGCACAAATGAAAGTTTGAAAAAGGGTGTTCTAAACCTTCCCCTGCAAGCTATGCTATAACAACTGCATTACTGACAGTAACTCCATTCTCCTGTAACTTAACCTCTATTTCATTCTTTTGCACAAAACCAGGCCTTATAAAGAAGAGCAATCCCTCCTCCCCCACTGCAGGTAAAGCTCTTATGTAGCTTGTCAGGTTATCAACTGAATGACACAATTCAGGGAAAGGCGTTAGTGCTAATTAGGCACATGCTAGCCCTACATATACACATAGGGTATTCACTATCCACTTGTTTGTATTTCAGACTACAACACAATAAAGACAAAAATAAGAAAACAACGTATGGGCAGAAAAAGCAGATTCAATCTAAACCAATGAAAGGCATTCCTGTGATGCAGAGATGATATTTCATGTTGTTACAACCTAATTTTCAACCCAACTGTCTAGCAAGTGACTTTCACCTGCAGTGTATACAGCAATCAGTTATTCATGTAGAGCAGGAGATAAAGGCATCATGCTGTCATGCATAATCTATACATGCAATCTATACATGTATAACAACTTGATGGTCACCTGAAATGTGCCCAAAAGAAACTCCATTTGTACCACATGTAAAGATTTCCTTTGAAAGAAAATATTTTCATTTTCTTACATATTGGACAGCCTGTTTGTTGGGTGTATAATTTAGCAGTTGTTCTCTCCCAGTGTCAAAATGTAAAAATGTCCATACTTCCATACCAGACAAAAATTTTGATTATTGTTTACCTTTTGTTTACCTTGGAACCTTTATGTTCCGATGTGTTATTCAGCTGAAGTGATCCTTCTGGGCTTCACCTCAGTATTTCTGTAGTTATTTTTTATTTATAGTTATATTGAGATATAACTGCGACACAGCATGTGCAAATGAACAAGGACTTCGCATGCTCATGTTAAGGGGTTTTGCACACCTTTATACACCTCAGGTAAACATTTTTTGTCAATTAAAGGAAGACCACCTCTGTCAAGTGATAAGATATTAAAATCCCTCGGCAGCAAGCTTAATGTGATAAGCCTGTTTTCCACGGTTTTTATTGGCGTTAAGCCTTTGTTGCTCATATTTCGAGGAATTTCAGTTGGATGAAAAAAAACTATAAATTCAACTGATTAATTTTAATGTCAGAGAATTCCTTCCCTCACATTATGTTACGGATTAACTCAAGAGTAATGCGGATTTTTTGGCGGGGGACAGTCGTAAAGCAGAAAATTCTGTATTTATGGTATTTATAATGTTTGATGTAAAAACAATCTCTTCTGACTCCGTTTCGCTAAAGGATTGTCTCTCCTTTAAATCACATCTCGTTGGTTACACTGTAAATATTTACACTCTGAGTGAGCTCGGTCTTGCCATAGACGGCGACGCTCGCCCCCTAGTGGTGGAAGATATTTATTTCAAGGCAGATGTCCAGCCTGCTTTCATCACAGGCTGACTGAATGGGGGCGACAAAGAAAGTTTTGTGTTTTTCCCCCACCCAGATACAGAGTCGATTTTAAAATCAAAATTTAATGCACGAGACACAAGAAATATAACTGAAAAAATAATTTCATAGAGGTATTGGAGATATTGGAACCAATGCGTAATTCAGAGCAATTTTTGTGTAAGGATGTGAATACAGTGTTTCCCCTACTGTGTATCTGCATCAGAGAGGGAGAGTGTTTACAGTTTACACAGGCTGCTCCATTCATCCCTTATCAGCTTGTTTATAGCCTGATCAGTTGAGTTTTTATCACCCCTGAGCCTCTTCTGCCCCCTTATAATGAAGATATGCTATCGGAGCCTTATCAGTGCCTCCCTGTTTACGCTCACAGCCACATCAGTGAAGCTGAAGCCCTTTCTTCTGTTTTGACAGGCTGAAGCTCCCCCTGCCTGAGGTGTAAAGCTGGCCTCTTAGCAGCCGCAGCTGGGAGAGTCAAAGGCTATCAGTCTCACCTTGTAGCAGGCTTCATGGGCCACACATGCATGCGTGTACACGTGCGGACACACACACACAGACACACACACACACACACACACACACTCTCTCTCTCTCTCTCTCTCACACACACACACACACACACACACACACATTCAGGCGCACACAAACACATAGGCGCGCACACACACACATACACACTCAGGCACACACATATAGACACACAGACACACACACACAGGTGCACACACAGGCTTACAAAAGCACACTGACACGCGCACACACACACACACACACACACACACTCACTCTCTATCTCTCTCTCTCTCTCTCGCACACACATGCTCAGGCACACACAAACAC
Organism: Megalops cyprinoides; assembly: GCF_013368585.1. Taxonomy (NCBI): domain Eukaryota; kingdom Metazoa; phylum Chordata; class Actinopteri; order Elopiformes; family Megalopidae; genus Megalops; species Megalops cyprinoides. Next base: position 19,623,068 of record NC_050601.1, read on the forward strand.
ACAGGTGCACACACATACACACACACACACACACACACACACACTCAGGCATACTGTGACAGAGTGCTGTCACTATGGTTGAGTATGCGTAAATGTATGTAGCGAAGTGTGAGAGCAGTCACCCCACCCGGCCTCGAACCCGTATCTACACATACACATACAGACACACAGACACACAGGTGCACATATACACACAGGCACACACACACACACACACATACTCACACACGCGCAAGCTTGCACAGACATGTTGCCATGGAAACCGCCCCATCAGTTCAGCTCAAATGGCATTTTCAAACATTGCAAATGAGAGAGCTCTCAAAGAGGAGGCTACACAGGGAAGAGGGATACAAAACAGCCATTTTCTCTCCCAGTTTGTGTCAGCGTGTTCAAATACATTGTATTTGAATGGTGCTGTGCTGACACATTTTTAATACGGAGGGTAATTGTCATTTAGCGATCTGAGGGCCCAAAGCAGTGGGATTTTCTGTGTAGGTAACTGGACCATTTTGTTCATTAAAGAATAGATCAGGAACCTCTGGGAGGGAAGGGAGTTCCAAAGGTCTCTGTATACATAATCTGCTGTTTTTAATAAATGTGTCTGTCATGTCACACTTAACCTACACCAAGGCATAACGATTGTTACAGCATGTTAACAGCACACCTAGCAGATTACCAGTGCAATTACTGTAAACCTGATCATCCTGGGTAATGTAACAGGCTAACACATCCATAATGCAGCTCAAGGGATACTGAGCCCCATGGTTTGAATTTCCACTGCATGAGAAATAATGGGATGCAGTTGTTTTTGATGGATAGTATTTCTTTAACATAAGGGCTCAGGTAATGCTCATGGGAGCCCTGTCTGAGGAGGCAACTGTCTGACCAACTACTGTCAATCCAACACATAATAATTCCAGTTTCTTTGCCTTGCCACCAGACTTGACATACCCCCATACTGTATAACTGCCACTTGCCTGTTTGATGGCATTTTTGTATTAACTTTTAGTTTTATACGCTCTCTCTCTCTGTTTATGTGCTGTGATCATTTGTTTATCATCGTATTGTTCTCTTTAGCTTTTCCTGTGAGAAAAATTGTGCATCTGTATCAATTCACTCATTTTTTTGATCTTTATCATTTAATACAATTGCTTTTATTATTTCATGTCTGTCATAACTTAATGTTAGTTAGGTTAGTTTTCTCATCCTGTTAGTCAGAGTATTTGTGTGTCTTATGTGTCATTCTGACTGTTTTCATCTTTGGGAAAAAAAAAAATTACCCCTTACCTGACACAATGTGTATCATTGATGTAAAAGTACTGTATTGTATTGTATTTAATTAATTTCAATCATATTGACCCATACAGAACTCTGTCACAATCTCAAGGAGTGTTTTTTTACCAAATGAAATCTGTGTATTTGACAGATTATATAAACCTGCCTGACACTCTCATCTCAATACATTGCAGCTCATTGCAACTGAGGGGTGGGGGAAAGGTAGTTTTCTCTGCAAAAGCATTCGCACATATGGATTCCGACCATGAACTAGGTCAGTGCTGAGGAAACCCTGGGTGGTCTCCTATGCATTGTTTTGGACATGTGCCTGTCAATCAAATTGCACGGACACCGGGTAGAATGTCCTTTCCTCTGGTCAAATATCAATTCGCTATTCAGAAAACCACACGTTAGAAAACTGATCGATAACCTCACCCAGATCCGAGGGCTGAAATTGCTGAGGTGGGGGTACATCACTTACCTGCAGTAATCCATTCTGGCAATCATAAATTGGGGCATGGCATACAGACAGTCAGGTTACATTCTCAAAACACCTCTTTATCTATAGGCTGGGAAAATACAGGAGGCTTCAGCTGACGAGTGATAATCTTGTTGACATAGAGATAGGCCCAAAGAAGCTAATCATTTTTTAAGCCGGACGTTATCAAGAGAGGAGTTTTTACTCGGTACCAATTTTCTGCTGCTGGCGATATTAAGGGCGACACGTTGGACAGGAAGTCACTTTTGACTGGCAGGGAAATTAAAGATAAGGCCAGGGAGAGATCACAGGAAGTGTGTCCTACACATTTAGGAGTTCAGCTGCTTATATTACCTCTGCCACTGGTAGATGAAGCCGAGGTGATCATTACGATTGTTACAGTTTGTCTGACTGTGTACAGGGTATCTGAAAACAGTTACCAACAGATTTCAGTGTAACTTAGGTAAAAGACTGCCTTTGAAACCAGAAGGAAAATATTTAATTTTAAAGTTTACATGCATTTTATTGAGTACCTTTCTATATATAATCTGATATATCTATATATCTGATATCATTTGAAATAAACAGAAGGGAAACAAAAATGCTATTCCAATTAATTTATATTCCATTTTTGATTCCATATTTTTGCAAGGAATATATACATTGTCTCTGTTCTTTGAAAGTGGTTTAAGCAAGTGACAAGCTTGAAATGAATCGTGAATTCATACAGAGACACATGCAGCTTAAGTTACATTACAAAACAAAAACTGCAAGTATCATGGGAGATATTGTCATTGCAGTGTTAAACAGTGTGATAAAGCATTTTAAATAGACATTTATTTCAGCTCAAGTGGTGCTTATCAGCAACAACAACAGCAACAATATAATAGTTATAATAATCATTTGAACAGTACTTCTACTTTCTTTTATTGCAACTGCACACTGTTTATTGGTCGTATGTCTGTCCTTTATAAGACAGTTCTGAGAGGGGTGCTGAGTGATGGGTAATTTGCAGTTTCGCCCGAAGCGGGGGTGAAGGCATTAGCAGGCCTGCTGCCTGTGGAACATGGCGTCACACCCTGCTGCTGTAAGGAAGGCCCCAGCCTCCTTTAAAAAAGAAAAACCCTCTTGTTTGGTTTGCCAGAGCTGATTGTTCCTTCATGAACCGACATGTCAACATCACTTCAGCATCTGCTGGCACTGAATGCAGAGTCTGCTGTGTGTTCCTAATCCCAGATTTATCTTGCTGGCTACTGTTGCTCCACCTGTCTGTGTGAGTCTGGGGTAAATAAGTCCGGAGGGCGGCCTTGCTGTTCCCAGATCAGTTCCCAGGGCCGGAGCGCCCCTATAGCAGGTTCGAGGAGAAAGGAAGGAGATACTTTTGGTGAAGAGAGTCTCTCCTGGACTGTGTAGGACCAATGTGAGGTTGAGGTGAGAACTTGACCCGTAAGCTTTACAAACCCAACGCACTAATCAAGCTCTTGCCTGGAGTCCAGGGGCACAAGGTCACCGCCTGCAGAAGACTGGCTAATGCGTGCTCTGAGATCTGTCACACAGACCCGGCAGTTCCCGGGGCCGATAAGCGAGGAATCCGCACCTTTGGGCCTGACAGGTATCTGTCAGCGCAACGTTAATTCATTGGCCTGCCCTGTTCTTTTGCATGTCATGTAGGGCTGAGTTTGCGGTAATTACACTGTGTTTATTTTTGCAGCGTCTAGAGACCCAATTGACCCCAGTCATCCATGCAACACTTCAGAGAGAAGTTAGCCTGCAGCCCCTTACACATCGCAGCATAGGAATGCAGGTTGAAGGGCAAGGTGCCGGGAGTGCTGCCTCATCAAGCTCTCCAACACATTTCAACTGGAAGTTGAACTGTTAATTAAACATGCAATTTTCGCCTTCATTTATCAAAATATAGGCTATTTATCTGCACGTATCTGCATTAATAAATATTCATAAAAACTGAATATATAGACATGTATAGCATATTTCTTCCACAGCATATTCCTCTAATTATTGTCACTGCAACTCGATGTCCTTCTGCATGACTGTATTCTGTAATAGGGCGTTAAGGTTGTGGTCAGGTTTGTTTTGATCAATGTACATATTTAGCAGAAATGGGGTCATTATCGGTCGCAATCATTAGTTCAAAGTTTATTGTCATATGCACAGTAAAGAAACAAGTTCCCTGTACAATGAAATTCTTCCTTTGCCTTCCACTTATGAATGCCGCTAAGAGTAAGAGGTACAATTAGGTAAGAAAACACAAGAATTTAAGAAAGAAAATATATTAAAAACGTCAGAGAGTGTAAGAAACATAAATAAAGGATATATACATTAGGCGTGTACATTGTATTAGAAAAGCAGGGGAATTAACGAGGGGTTTTGACTGCTTTTGAATGAAAATCAGAATAACAGAAAGGACAGCGAGGTGGCCTGAAGCATGAGCGTAGCCTTGAGGATGAAGCCCTCCCCCTCTGTTACAGCGCAATGCTTCTCAGCGCAGTGGAGCAGTGATGGAGGGAAAGCAGGCCGGGTGCTGGGGTCAAGAGCAGTGCAGCAGGAGGGGACGTGATAGGACCATTTAGCATGAGCCAGGCAGCTAGAGTGGATGCACACGGGGAGGGCTTGTCTGGCGAGCACACCACCTGCGGCCGCTCCGCGCAGGCGCAGAGTGTGATGACTGGACAAGTACCAGCTCCCTCCAGCTCAGTGACTGACCGTATCGTCCCTGAAAAAGGGGCCGCCCCTCGAACTGGTTTTGAGGAGAAGACGCTGGAGCTCCCGAGGGCTCGTGTCCTCCCAGCGTCCCGGGGCTGCTCCAACTTGCCCAGCGTTCCTGCATTTGAGCGCCGGCTCTCTCACGTATCGCTCCCAGAAACCGTGCCTGCGGAGCGCCGAGGGAGTCAGGGCCCGACGCGCCGCGAATACCAAAGAGAGCCGTCACCCCGTGCTGCCGCCGCCGCCGCCGCCCGCGCCTTCATCTCCCCAGCCCCCGTCCTGCATCAAAGCGGCTCGGCGTTAGCGATAGCCGCCGCGTCATTTTTTATCTCGCCAGGCTGTCGCTCCGGTAAACAGCTGATTTCCTTACCTGCCACTCCCGTTTACTTCACATTACCCCCTCCTTCTCCCCCTTCAGCTGACTGTACCCAATTAAAGGGGATGAAGTCCTCAGATCTCCTGCGGCGGGGGCCGGCTCCCTCTCCTCTCTCCCCCCTCCCTTCCCCTCCTCTTCATCTCTGACGCTCGCGGCTCCCGGTGAATGGAGATTAATAGTGTGTCATGCGCCGGCGTATCAGGTGCATCAAAGCGGCCCGCTGTCCCCGCTAGACGGCTGCGGAGACGGCCTCGGTGGCACGTGCCTCGCCCACCCGCCCGCTCCCGCTCGCATTCTGCCCTGCTGCGGAGCTTGGCGGCCCCCTCTCCTCCGAGGACGCGCCTGTCACCATGCCAGCGCCCGACCACCGTGCGGTTACAGGCTTTACTGCACCGTTAAAGCTTCACGCAGGGAGGTGAAGACTGGGCAGCCACATTAATGACATGACTTGTTCACGCTTGCCGTATTTTACGTCTCATTCTCTTTACAGGGGGATATTCAGACATGCACCTTGCTCAGTAATATAATGCTAGCGTTCTGCGTGGAATTTGACTGGCTGCACAGCATAAACTTGAAGAGTCACTGACCTGTCAGCATTGTGAGTCCCTTTGTTAACACTTTATTCATAGACGCAGTTTGTCATTTGCTAACGCAGTTCATTTCAATGGTGCGGTTCCCTTACCCCATTACTACATTAATGCCTGCCACTGGCCACTCATAAAACAGAACAGAGCCATCACCAGCCCAGGCAGCCTCCTCCGCTGCTGTTCTTGTGCGATTCCGTCCGTGTGCACACAGTCACCCCGTTGTCTTCTAGTCAGTCCATTTCACATGCTACCACAGAGTGAGTTCTCTAGGGAGGGCAGTAACCTGACACATGCAAGCGGAGGCATCAAACTCAATACCCTGTGCATTGTGGGTACTCTGGCATAGATTCTTGTTACAGCCAATTCTCATTGCTTAATGCGTATAGATGGTCAAAAAAAACTGTACACACATACATTTTCCCAAATGCTCTTTGGTACATAGATTTCTTGACTACAGGGCACAAGCAAATTATTATTATCGACAATAACAATAATATCAATGCATGTCATTTACAAACTGGTAAACATGCAAAACTGAATAAGTAATTTGTCTTATTATGTAAGTAACAGCATAATTCTCAGGTAGGACCAAATGAAGTTGAAATGGTTCAGGCAAGATCTGATTAAGTTCTTAAGACTCACAAAGTGCAAAGCTTCCATCAAAATTTGTTGCATTAATCAGCTTTCAGTCTTGACAGCAGTGTTGTCTGCAATTTGTTTTTAACTTAACAAATTTCCTAGTTTCCTCCTCTGTTAAGTGTAAACCTTGCTTCAATATTGAACTTCTCTGCTCTTTTGCCAGTTTAGCAAGACCTCATGCACTTTCCTCAGTGCAACAGAAGTCCATCACAGGGGTATTCCAATACGAGATGGCAATGGCACAAGTCAGGCCTCTTAATTGCATTAATCTCATTGATTGCTCGTCAACTAATTTAATCTGGTTAGAGACACCAGGGGCTCAGGGATCGCACGCGGTACTCCTGCCTCCACCTGATCTCTTAATCTGAAACTCACAGAACGGGGGGCGTGAGGTTGCCCCTGTCCTCTCTTCCCTTTTACAGGAAGTACAGCCACACCTGTCAGGTGTACTCAATCAGAGAGTGATGCAGTGGGCCCGCACTGGAATGGAGCCATGGGCGTGTTTGAGTTAGGGGAACCCGAGAGTTTGTGGAGATGTGCTGCGGCTAGAGGCCCACGGGTTTAACTTGATCTCATACAGGAAGCGATAACATGGGGGAAACGTGAGCGGGCCAGTAGAGGTGGGGGTAGGGATGGGCTCCGTTCACATCATTGTTTATTTAACACGAATAACCTGTCATTATATTTCATTATGGATGGTGATGGCTCGTGCCTTTCCCCCTCTTATTAATTGCCGATGGTCCGGGGCAGCGTTAGAGAGGAATGATAGCGGGGGAACTCTGTAAGTTATTAACTTGTCTGATGGTGGGCCTGCAACAGTTTTATAAGAATCATCCATCACCACAGGCACACTTTTTACATCTAAAGTTACGCCAGCCCTTCAGGGCAGAGATGGATTCACATTTTATAGGAATTGTGAAGATAGCGTTAACAAGACACTTATGGTTCATGGTGTGAATTCTCCAAGAACTACAAGTGGAATCAGTCATTTGTTATTTTTGGGGGGCTAAGTGCCAGTGGTGAATAGGCACCCCTGCTGTTTTGCAGTTGGTGGAGTCTCTGAGGCATGTTATTCACACCATTGACCAGTACTGGAAGAACCCTGCCAAATTACTAATCTGTATCTTTTGCACAGACACCAGGCAACTGCAGTGACCCTGCATTATGTGATCACAACCAGTATCAACAGTTTTGTTGGCACAGAAATGAACAAACCAAAAATTAATGAAACTTAGCAGTCAAAATGTAATATTTATGGACAAACAGGAAAAGCAGCAAGTACCTGGATTACCAATGAGGAAATGGAGAATAATGTCAATTAGTCTATGTTCACCCAATGGAATTGCAGTCATGAGCCTATTAGCAGCAGTAATGCTGTCAATGGAAATGAAAGTCACTGTCTGTTTGGATTTTGAAGCCATACTGTATCCATAATACATGTGGGGAGTGGGCCCATGGGTTACACCTTTTTATTTGTTTCAGATGCACTTGAGAAAAAATGTGGTTTGAACCATAATGTCAATTTTATAACTTCATCTAGAACACAGATTTTTAGAATCCGATTCGATAACTATGAAATCATCCTGGATAGGGCGCATTCTTAGAATGACTGGTTTTGCGCAAACCTGGATGGAAGCCCATAAAGCAGTTCCTGTTTGAAAGCTGTCATGAAGCGGTTCTGCTCATTTTCGGAGTACATTTTTCCAAGAGAAGCTCTGGAAAGCTTGCTCTGCTGGTTTGGAATAGCACTATAAACCCCATTTCCACAGTGAGCGTTTACAAAAGCCCAGCCTGCCAGTACTCCACATGCTCATCTTGTGCAACAAGAAACTGTCGAGCAGCTGAAAAGAAAACAGTGCATGTTAGAGCAACTTCACTGCCTGCATTTTCCTCCCGGCCAGGGACTTTCCCACAAGTTTGACATGCACGTAATCCATTCTCCTACCCGTGGGACCAATATTCAGCTTTGCTTGCTGAGGTTAAGGTAATATTAAAAGATCAATCTATTCTATTGTAGTTTCCTTATATATTTTGCCTTCAAAGTTACAGCGTATGCGACCGTACAGTATGGTATAAACAGCAGAACCCAGGCTGCATCTAGCTGGAAATGAATCTGTCCCAGGCACCCTTCCTGTTAGCTTGCTAGCAAGCTATCTTTGAAAAGTTCACGCACACAAAGATTTTACCACGCAGGACCAGAGCTATTGATGGTTTCAGGATTAGGATGGACCATAACTGCTGATGGCAGACAGAAGCATTTCCACACAATCACTATCCCAAACATCATCCATGAAAACTGCTTGCACTTAGCCTGTGCCTTTTTTGCCTTTGGAATTTCCGTTATTTATTCAGAAAATATCTCTTCTATTGCTTGTAATAACTTTTCAGCCTCACTCATCAGTGCTGTAAACAAACATAAAGCCAATAAGTATACTCCTAAACAAACAGAAATTCAAAACATACAAGTGAATGCACTCAAAGCAGCATTAACTGACAAGCAATCCAGGGAATAGCGATTCCTCTGTTCTTGGGTACCCACTCAGACAAAAGAAGACCCTCACTAGGTTCCGCTATATCAGATACAATGATGTAAAGCACAATCCGGCAAAGATCCTCCTCCAAACTGGGATCCCACTGTGGGCCCACAGGCCAAAGAGGAAACTGACTAAATACTGACAACTGCAACGCCATACTTTAAGGGCATGGAAGATGGTTGCTAGGTCACAGGTGGCTAGAGTCCTGGCTCACATGCAGATCCCCTCAGCCGCAACATAACCTCAACCTCCACCATGTAGAGGAGCCCCACACACATCCTTTAACCATTTTAGCCCGGAAGAAGAATGGCGCCTGACTAGAGGAAGCTCCTACCTACCCTCATTCGAATCAATTCCGTCATTCTAAATCATTACAAATTACTACTTACAGTCCTCTTCTCTTTATAAACTGCTCTGTGTAAGCGAACCTGCCGTGTGACTAAATGCAACGTGCAAAAGCTTATTGCCATTTGTGTTTGGCATAACAATGATGCATGCGCTTCACTGCCGCGGATAATCAGCGGAGGAAGCCCGCCAGCATGCGCCGGGTCAGTTTGTGTTTAACATTCCTGGTGGGTTTTTAACTGGTCCCGCGACGGCTCCAGATTAAGATGTGTTTTCCATGCGCGGGGGAACCGGACGCCGCGGACACGTGTACGCACAGACATGTAGCAGGTACGCTGCATGTGCTGGAACTGTAAACGCACAGGTAATAAATGTTCGCCGGGCCCCAGGCCCTGTTACAGCACATAAATAAAGTTCAAGCAGCAGACTACACAGAGCTATAAAGTGCGGCGAAGGGGGGAATTCATTGTCTTTTGAAGGCGCACATGCTTCTCAGGTGAATGGCACATACGCCGGAGCAGAGACTGATGGGGCACCAGTAAATCACGGCGCTTCCTTTCACCATATTCACAGCGAGGCTGAATTATGCTACATTATTACACTGAGTGCTACACAGTACCCTGTTGTCTGCCAACTCACACTTGAACGATGAGTTTACCTGTGTGATTAATCATGATAATATACACACAGTGCGCCGTGCTTTAAGTCGAGGGGAGACGAATACAGCTAACATATTCCCAGAACCTTAAAAACCTTAAACCTTAAAAACTGTATCACATGATCGGCCAAATAAAGGGAGAATTTTACATTTATTGTTCCCATTCTCTGAAGTGGCTGTACATCACAGTATGAACACGGGAGATGCCAGATAAAGCTCCGCACAGCAGCTAGCTAAAGCTCTTGGGAGCAGCAGAAATAGAGCATGCGGTTTATGAAAGACACTGAATAAAACCCTGGACTGACTCCTGGATGCAGTTCGAATTTTACCAAGGGCTTGAATTATTTAGATAACCAATGAGGTTTTCTAGTAATGCATCATTTAGCTCCAATACCTTGGTGGTTCTCATAAAATTCCCGGGATTGAAGGCGTGAGAGAGATTACGGTTGTTTCCCACGCACTACTAGGATATATCTCAACCAGTCTTTTGCTACTATGTGGAGCAGTATGAATCGGTCACACTTCCCACAAATCTAGGGCTAAAGGATCTCATACGTTTGTGTATTTAAGAAGACCTTTTTGTCTTCAGAGTCACACAGCAGCAGAGCAGGTGAGGTTATTTTTGTAGCATGACGTGTCACTCCTTGCATTCTTACCTCGCAGCCCCAGGCACCAGCTAAAGGCTTGGCTCCACTGTCTTGAGCGCTACAGCGCCCCCCAATGGTTTTCCAGTATTACAACATTCCACGAGCCAGCCCCTCCCCCCACTCCCTATTTTAAAAGGGTATACCTAGGGAAAGTCATAGTTTAGACTTGCCAGGTGTTTACACATGTATAAATCAGCCTTTCAGGTTGATCTAGTTGCTCTGTGCTGAGTATATTAAACGGAACATCCTTCATTTTTGGAAATACACAAAGGTCTTGCCTACTAATAATTTCCAAAGTCCAAATTAAATTTGTATGTTATCTGAATATTAGTAACTGATAAACTTCTTAGATTTTTAGAGAACACTCCCCTGGATGGTCCTTAGGCTCCAAGCAGCTTTGTGACATTAAACAGAGCACCTGTGCATATGGATTTATAAAATATTGCGATATGCCACACAGAGTATGTTTCTTATAAGAAGCGATTGTGAATGCACTCATTTTATCATTTGGTGTGTATTTTCAGTTTATTTCAACCTTTCTTTGACACATTCCTTCACTGTTTCTGTTCTTCAGCTGCATGGTACAGTGCATGTTCAGCGATGTCGTCTCTAACAGTATTTTTATCCCTACTCACATGGGACTAGTCTGCCTGATGTTCCCCAAGGTTACTTTTAACTCACTGCGGTAAGTGCAGTCCCACATGAATTCGCCAGAATGGAAAAGTACCAGCCATTACCGCCATTTACATCACTGCACATTTTACTTATTGTTTTTCAGGTGCATCATGGGAAATTCAATGGGGTTCCTCTTTAGTTTCCCATAATGCTGGACGTGAGGATTCACAGCACAACATCCATTTTGAATATAATTACTCTGAAAACTGCTTCAACGCTGAAAAAGTAGAACCTCTTCTGTAAATGTATAAAAAGTCAACGAAATGGTTTTCAAATAAATGGTGTAATATCAGGCTGATTAAACCTGTAGGTTGTGTTTTTAGCAGCGTTACTGGCTGATTTATGTATGTTAAAGTCCTCTTGCCAGACATTAAATTGGGGCTCCAAGCATGCAAGCTGCAACATTAGAATGGGACTATGCTGCGGAGAAAGTCGCGTTGAAACCACCGACCCTTCATCAAAGGAACAACCATATGGGTAAAAAGTTAATCCAGGTGTGGGAGGTTGCAAGGGTTGACATATAAGGTAAAATACTCTGGCCATGTCCCAAGTGTATAGGGCTTTAGTCCTTTGATCATCATGAGGCAAAGTGCCATTCTCCCATTTTCTTGGTATTTGCAAATACTCATTTTACTCATTGTACACCCTTGTTTAAGGGATTGTCTGAAAATTCTCCACCAGAATTTCTGTTTATAACTCAACCAGATGATGTGGAGAAGTGTAGGAAGTAAGCGCATTGTTAGGGACACAAATTGCGCATTTGATGCAGTGCATCCTTTTTCGCCTCCCTCTGGCCAGCGTGAGATGAACCAGGAACCAGCAATGGTGGGTGTGGTCTGCAACTCGGTGTTGAATCACAGCGGCTGGAAAAAGGGCGGTCACCCTGTGGGATCGCAGGGGAGGGGCAGCTGGCTCATCTGACCACATCCAAGGGGGGAACAGAACTGGAGAAAGCCATTTTTTACTAGCACAGAGTGTGTGACTGAAACATTCAGTAAACGAGACTCGATGTGAAGGCGGAACTCAGTTTGAGATGTAACCCTATCATGTTACGAGCCTCCCAACAGTTTGTTCACAGCTCTCTGTTCTCCCAGCACAGAACAACGGTAATAAAATATCAGCAAATCTGTGCCGTCAAGGCGGGGGAGCTGTTTTTCAGGCATGTATATTTCTCTACTGACCCTATTTTGTGTTGGAAGGGCTCTTTTGTTTATTGGTCCAAATTCCCTCCCACTGATATGTAGGATTATTTTTCTTCCCCCACAAATGTTTTGGCATGCTGTAATTTGAATCAATGTTCTCTGGCAAATGCTCTGAGCAAGAAAGAGATAATGAGGAGGTCACATAGGACACATGGGAGGGGAGAAAAAAATGTCACCAATGCCACTGTCCAGCAGTAACGGCTCTCAAAATGGCTGCAAGGGACATACAATTAAGCCTTAGATCTCTAAAGATGCAGCATGTATGTACACACATGCACACACACACACACACACACACACGCGCACACGCACACACACATACACACGCTTAATGCAGTAGTGACAATTCCAAAACAGTGCTCACATGTCTCGAGCTTCACGGAGCTATTCAAACCAAAGCACTGCCGCAATGTAGTCTGTTAATATTTAGTGGCGTAATTTTCCACTTGCTGGGTTTAGATCCTCAGACAACATGCGCACATGACGCGACACCACATCTCCCCTCCACGCCGCTCTTGAAATGGGCGTGAGCCCTTCAGTTTGAGAAAACAAATCACTCCTCTCCTTGACTCGTCCGCTCACATACCTGTTTGACGTACAAACAAACCTTTTCGGGCTTTTGTTCTTTGCCATTGCCGTATTATTGACTGTATGATTGCCAAATCTCTGTGTAACCAAGGGCGTTTCACTCATTTGAACACTTGAGATGCGGAGTGTTTTTTAAACTTTGAGCTGCACTTCCAACCTAGCACTTCGCGCTAAATAAATTTGCCCAGCGACATTCAATTGTATGTGAACTGAGTATTAGCTTAGCGCTGAACCTCAGCTGTGCCGCTTTTGGCTCTGTTTTGTTGCCTATGGTTACCACTTGTTATCGGCACTTGATGTTCCTTGCCATAAAGGCCTTGTGAGTCACTTTAGATAGAATTTAAATAAATAAATGTAAATGTTTGAATGAATGAATGAGAGAAAGTGTACTCTGACCCTTTCTGAATGGTTCAATGAAAACCAGTGGATAAAAACAACAAAAAACATTTGTAAATGTATAGAGATATTATTAGAATGCAATTTCAAAGTATGATTCCAGTTATTGTGAAGAATAAATCTATGAAATGTTTGCATAAGTAATAATTAGATAATGAATTACTATTTAATAACCATTAATAACTAAAAAGTCAGAGTCAAGGACTGTTATATGATACCAGAATGTATACAGACCTCAAAAATGTGGGTGCTTATGTGTGTGTACTGATGCCAAATTTTGACTGTTACTATTTACACAGACAGTACTTGTAGATGATTTTGTACTTAAACTGTTTCATAAGTTACTTTGTACATGAAACATCATATACCATATAGTGATCAGAATAAACATTCAAAATGCCTCAAAGGTCATGGTCAATTTTACAATGTTGTCTTATATGTTAGACCAAAATAGCAAAAAAATAAATAAATAAATAAATTTTACAATGACTCATGAGAACACACATTTATATATACATAGATACTGTCTTGATATATGTAATCGCTGATAGGTATGTTGTTTTTAAACTTCAATGTACTTCATTTTATTCTGGAAACTCAACGATTGTAGTTGCAAATAAAATCGATAGATAATTGATGAACTGATGCACAACTGTGGATATTGCTAACTGATGTGAAAACTGAGAGTGCAAACAATAATGGCAATAGGGTCCTATCCAGGCAGACAGTCGTTATTTAAAGCAAGACAGCTATGGACAGATAAATGGACTACCACTAATATTTATCATAACTTACTCGAGGAGGCCCTCTGGTTAAAACCGTAATGTCCCTTTAGGGATGCTATTTATGTAAACCATGTCTATTGGAAATGTAAATAGAGACAGTCAGAAACTGGCTCCAGCTTCAAAACACTCATCATTTGGCCTTACTTTGATATAATTGTGGTCACTGTCTGGCAGCATATTTCTCTTTTTTTTCTGAGAGCCTGTAAGATGAATAAGTGACTCTGAGACAGCCATTTTCGGAGCGTAGCAAATTCAGGATGTTTTAAAAGGCAATTGTGCCACAGAAAATTTAGAAAAAGGATGTTGTTTCTGCACATTGTGCAATACCTGCCATCTGATAAGTCGATGTGTTTAGTCAAGAACTGAAGCATGTTATTTGAGCTACCTGCATCAGTCAGGGACACTCATGGGCAGATTTACAGAAGGATTTCCTGTGTTTTGTGGGTGGTAATGGCCTACAGACACGTGAGCGGCTTACTAATACCTAGAACACAAATTACAATTTTTTTCGCACCACGCAAGTTTTTGAAATGATTGAAATTGTACTTTGTGTCACCATCCCAGGACAATGTCAGAGTGATACCGCGTCCTCCACTAGTCACTGATGCTGCCAGTCGGGTAATAACTTACAAATTATAAATTATAATCTCCAGCGCATGGAAACTCGCTGACTTTTATCAGGCTACCCTGCTGTTTCTTTAGCCCTATTGAGTTTCCATTAGTTTAGTGGTAGCTGTTTGCAGCTGAATGAAATAAACCCTTATGCTCTTGCCGCAGCCCAATAAACTCCTCATTTTCTGCTTTGGAGAAGAGTTTACTTTCAGCTTGGTGTCTGTGTTGTTTGTATTTTTAGTTGTGCCAAGTCTGCATTTTTTCACTGACCCTATCGCCCCGGTAAGTCTGGCCCTCGCTCTCTTTCACTTCTTTGTGTTGAATTGCAGTGTTGCACTTCTATGGAAGGGAGTCGATCCAGTAAAATCCTGAAGATCTCTGATGGCCTAATGACCTAGATAATAAATACAAATGTGCATGTTTTTTACTTTGAAAATATTTTTGTTGTTTCAGGAATTGAGCTTTGTTGTTTTTTGGCTTGCCAGTGGAAAACTGCAACCCTGTGTGAAACTTACGGCAGGTTTGTGGGTGTGGCCATTATAGATAGACAGATAGATAGATACATAGATAGATAGATAGAGTACTTTATTTATCCCCAAACGGAAATTTCAGTGTTACAGCAGAAATTCACATTATAGTCACATTATAGTGACATCTAACTTATAGTTCTAACTCCTGAGGCCAGAGCTATCCTTACCAGCCATTGTATAGAACTTTCTACACTGAGAGGTAACACCTTCAATATGCCATGTTGAATAAAACAAAATAAAAGTGTTTTTTTTCAGTTTATTTCTTTCATTGATGATCTCATGAAACTTGCACAAGGTACTCTGGTAATAAGCTAAAACTGTCAAAATTTCATGGAACAAGAATCATGGAGATATGAATCACCTCCACGACATACAATTTTCTAAAAAAAATTAAGCCATCAACATTTCATGTTCAACACATTATAACTGGTAGATAAAAATATATATAAAAAATATAATCTCATGTGTTGTGTCTGTGGATATTGTGAAGCAAATTACATCATAAAGTACTTACGACTAGAATATTCTTCCACAAATACTATTCCACCTTTGTAAACACATGTAGAAACAATGCTGTGTTTCAAAGGCACCTTGGGAACCTTGGGGAGGTTTACAATGTTAAACAAAACAAATAACGTGGCCAGGGTTTGTCTTTGTAGTGCTTATGAATGGTTTCTTCATGGTTTTGGTGAGAAGCCATAAGTACCACCAGGCCTACAGACGCCAGTATGTACTGTGAGCTCTGCAGGGTCACCATCCTGGTGGTCCAACAGCCCAGGCCGAAAGTGCCGTCTGACCCTGTGCCATGTGTTCTGGCCCAGCCAACACCACGCGCAATGCAGAGCCGTTCCTCTTCTCTCTCCCCTCGCCAACGAGCACTGTCCTTATTCAGAAGAATCCCAGTGCGTCCGTGAGCCCAGAAGCACAGAGGAAGACTTCCCACCCTCGTGTGTAGAATCAGTCCTTACACAGGCATTGCTCTGTTTTGACAAGTCTCTGGGCCCCTGAGCATTCTGGGGAACGTGTCTGAGCCACTAGACAAATTATTCGTTTGGGATCTTTCGGGAAGTTTGCTTATCCAGTCAGACATAATTCATCTCCCTGCTAATCAGCGCAAAGACAGCGGCTGAGTAATGGAGGGAAAATACTGATTGTATCTCGAAGCTGTTTGCTTATCCAATTATAAAAGAAGAAGGGAAAAAAATTCCTCCTCCCCATTAATGTCATTTGTGTAATAGCGGGCGAAACAGCTACAACGCAAATACTGTTAATCATTTAAATCTCTCCTCATCTGTTTTTTTTCCTGTATGTAGGTTGGGCTAAAGCCACTGGTAGCTGTGAGGCAGAGATCACACGCACACACGCGCGTGTAGGGATGGTGTTCCAGCTCCTCTTTGAAAAACCCACCTCAGGCTCCGTCTCTTTGTGGCCTGAAGGCTCTCCAACAATGCATCTTCCTTTCAGATGTTCAGCCAAAACGAATGAGTCACTGATTCTCCCTTTAAAGTGAGCCCTGCAGAGGAACGATAGGCCCCTCCTCATCCATACACCAGGGGTATTTTCATTGCTGGCTTGGACCCATTAGAATCCTGGATGCCATGCAGAGCACCAGAGTGCAACTCAGCAAAAGATAACAAGGTATTTAAACACTGTGCTAACTAATGGTGACCATTAGCACATTTGATTGGCTTTTGGGTGGTAAAAAATATTAGAAAACAATACGATTGAACTTGTGTGGTGATCAAGGAGGCTTATGCTAAGAATGATTTAGCCATTTACTGTCATAATTAAATTTTGACTGGGGGTCCTAGCGTGATTCTGCAAGCAGCTTTATTAATACTCTCAGTCACAGCACAAGCCTTTGCTTTAGCCCCATGGTCAAGTGGTTTAATCACGTTCCTCTGATAAGCAGTAATCTCTGATAAGCACAAGTTAAACAAATACTCCCATTAAACCTCCAGTTTTCTCAGCCTACATGAGTGTGCGACAGTGCTTTATCTGAGAATACACACATAAAAAAGGAAGCAGTTGACCTGCTTTTATATTCAAAGCGGTGAACGTTCATGTTTATTTGGTGAAGGCACGATTTTTATAAGCTAGAGAGAGCTCAGATAGTGTGTTCAAACATTTTTCCAATGTATTGAAAAGCAGAGGCAGGTCTGGCTGTACCTAGTTTAACAACACAGAACAATGTGTTTCAACCACATACAGTCTTCTCCTGGCACCAAAGACAAATCACTCATATATTAAAGCTGTTTAGGCTCCAGTATTTTAAGTATTTACGTTTTTTGAGCACTTTCTGTTCCAGCTAAATCTTTTTTGAGTTTAGTCTATTGTAGTTAAAGCAAAATGGTGTAACCACTCCCTCAGTGCCACCACGCTGCTTGGAGAATCAAATTGTGTGGGTGCTAGCCTTAAAACCAATGTTAATCAGTGTGAGCAATGGGAATGACATTCACTTCACAATGTGGAGGCATTCCACCTAAAAGAAATGAACTGAAGTCCAATACAAACAACAACCTTTGAAGGGTTGCCTTACAAACCTTTACAAATTTGTCTCTGTGAAAGGTTTCATGACCTGGTCCATTATGAGTCATACTACACTGTTAAATTCATAGTTTACTGGACATTTGTATTTGTGTGTTTAACTGAGTGTAAAAATAATCTCATGCTAAATGAAAAGGTAGCAAGTCTACCTTTATTCATCAACAACAGTAAATATCTTTCAATGAAATGTAATTACATTTTAAATATTGTTAGAATGTTTGCATTGTTTATGCCATGCAAGATGGAATTATATTACTATAATACATCTGGATGCTTTTCCCATTCTTTATACTGAAATATAGAACAATACATTACTTTGGGGTGATTACATCCTGAGTACACTTATAATGCCTTATTAAGCACTACATAATACTACGCAAACTGTGTTAGTCACAGCATAGTAATATTCATAACACTAAGTAATGGGATTCATAATCGTTCACACTACTGCTAATAATCAGTTTTCACAAGCTTTTAGAACCGATGTAAACTGTCATGGAACATGATATATGACTACAATGTATTGGGTGCTCAGTATCATTTGATTTCAATGGTATTAATGCCTTGTTTCCATGTGTTGCATTTATGGCGTATAGCTCCATCGCCCCAGGGGACAGAGGTCTGTCCAACAAAAATATACTGTACTGCTCCCTTAATACTCTATTTTAAGAGGCAGTTGGCATCAGAAAGACATCAGATCTCAACCCGTTTTTTGGACCTGCCTCTAGCAAAATTAGCTCCTGGTTATGAATTAGCTAATTCACAGCTAGTTCACTAGCTAGACGGAAAAATTGCCCAACTCCATAGCTACTTTCTGTATAGAAAGTGTGTTTCTCTGATGGTATTATTATTGTTTGTGTGATGCTGTGTCAGGCTGAAACAGCCGGCATGATTTGGTGAATTGTCACTTTTTGTTTGTGTGCTTCCATGAGAGAAATACAGCCGAGAATCAGCTGTACCCTTTCAGCAGCTACAATCTGATACGCTGCTATTCCCCATATACCCAGTCGCAAGTGAATATTTTACCCACTGATGAATAGCCAACAGAAAATATCTGATTGGACGAGCTCCAAACACCAAAGTAATGGAGCATGCATGGCTGACTTGATGAGAATGATTTCTATTTATACCTATTAAAAAATGAAATGATAGAATTTTAATTTTGCTTTCTAAAACTCGTGTTGCTCTGACACCACGAGAGGCCGTGCATTGGCATTTTTGTTCTTTGTATGTTGCATGTTGTATTTGAATGCAGGTGCAGCTCTCTGGTCTTGTGTGTGTTTTACTCTCTCTGTTGTGAAGCAGTCACGTTAATGTGGCACGGGTAGACACTGTGAGTTGCGCAGTTGTGCAATTGGACAGGTTAAGCCTCATAAATCCTTCAGTTTCAGAATGGGGGGGGGGGGGGTGCTGCAACTGTACGCATATATAGTCTCTAGCAGTGTACTTGCGGAATGTGCAAGACTACAAGAATATATTTTTCATGTATAGAAGCTGTTTTATGTATCAAAGAAACTGTCCAGCAGAAAGAACTGTAGAAATTACTGTGGTTTTCCAGGGCATGTGAGCTTTCCTCCAGTTATAGTCCACGCAGTATTGATTTCTGTGTTTATTCAGCGCAAACAGCACTCCTCGTTCCCTCCCTGATGCTTCACCTGGCACGTGGTCAGCAAGCCTGCCAGGTCACAGGGCACTGCCTGCCATTGCTGTGGGGGGAGTTAACCTGGTGGGCAGATTCACTTAGCCTTTGTGCTTTTCTGCATGTTTGCAAAGCAGCTATGGTTAACGCAGTCCCTCTTTGGGTGAGATGCTGGGCTGTTGCTCCGCAGCTAAAATGCTTTCACATGCCCCTCCCTCCCACAGGACACAGGAAACAGCAAAGCCTCCTCTGAATTCAGAGCTTGCACACTTTCACTTGTTTTACGCTCATTTTTTAATGAATTCTATTTTTGAGATTTTAACTGTCTCACCAATTTTACCAGGCATCTTCTTCCAGGGTAGTACCACAGATTTTCTATATATGGGCCAGATATGCAGGTCTGTGTGCCTCAAATTTAAATTGTGTCTCTGCTGAAGCTGTAAGTGTTCTGATTTGCAGGCTTGTTATGAACATTTCTGAGGGGGAAGACTCTATGAGGACACATGCATTGCTTGCACAGCAACTCAGACAGCACTGCCACCAACTGGAACCTACTAGACAAGGAATTACGGAAGAGGGATGGAATGCAGGATCTGGATAATTGGTTGCAATATAGAATATCTATGGTAGCACCTCTGCAGAGGTAGTGAGTGGTAGCTAG
Source organism: Megalops cyprinoides (assembly GCF_013368585.1). NCBI lineage: Eukaryota > Metazoa > Chordata > Actinopteri > Elopiformes > Megalopidae > Megalops > Megalops cyprinoides. The sequence goes on from NC_050601.1 coordinate 19,642,963, forward strand.
TTTTGCGAAGAGGTGGCAGCATTGTAGTAGCATTGTCTAGCTGTTACTTACGCCACCTCAGTGTTAGTGTTGCCTGCGCTTGTGAATGGAAACAAGGCTAATTATGCTGAGCGGCCATGGCTGTGGGGCGTTAGTGTTTTAGTGCTCCTGAGAAGCAGCCAATTAAAGGCACCATGTGTGGACGGCAAACGCTACCTGAGAACTTGGCGGGCAGGTCCATCCTTTGAATTATCTGGTGCCCTGTCCTCAGTGTGTGAAGCTCCCTCCTCTCAGCTCTGGAAGTAAAACTAACTTACCTCACAGCTCCTGAGGCACTGTTCCCCAAACAACCGACTCAAGTGAGGAAGGCAAAAAAAAAAAAAAGAATATTTGTTTCAATTTCATTTTCCCAAAAGAGCACGAAAGCACATGGCTCTCATTTTTCAGTGGGAGTAGAACTGTCTCTGTGCATTGGGCTGGAGAAATTATCTTTTTAGGACAACCGTGTTCAGGGCTTTGATTAACAACACGCAATGGCGCTTCCAGCAAACCGTTTCCCCTCAGACATCACGCAGTCATATTTATCATAGGAACCTAAAAATTAGTAAACGGCCTTGTTTGAAAAAAAAAAGAAGGTAAACTGGGGGAAAATGTGTCACCACTTTTCATGTTATTTCTGTCATATTCAGGCAGCGCTTTAACTAAATTGCCTGCCCAAGAGCATACTGTAGATATTCACAACACAATTAATGTGACAGAACTCAGCAGTGTATATGAGCGTGTGAGCTCCTTCCACTGAAGGTGACATCATCAGAGCCAGAAAAAGACTACAGTTGGTTCCCTTGATTAAGGACCTGAGTCTTAGGTAGTCATATCTATTGGGCAATGAGGACCCCTGAACAAACCCCATAGCAGGCTTACCTCTGTTATGCTAAGCTTTGATAACTATTTTTACATTTGAACATGCTCTTAGTATGCACTCCGTAATGTTACTATTGAAGCCCATAATTCAAATTAAAATGAAAAATGAATCAGAAGCTGAAACATGCACATTATCCAGGCTGTTCCTTCATCGAATTATTATTGTTGTGTATGTGTTTTTATGACCCCTGTCATGTTCATAGTTACAGACAGTAAATAACTCATGCTGGGAAAAGCCAGATAAAACAAGGCATTCACTGCAGTCCAACCGCTCTCACCACAATTTTCAAAGGCATTCATGAAGCCGACCCGTTTTATCGCTTCGAAGTCATTTTTATACACATAAATTAGCCGATGTTTATATAAAAAACACATTCCCGAGTTCCTGCACATGTCCTCATGAATGTTCATATTCAGAACGCTCCGGGTAATAACTGCACTTGCTTGCTTTGGTTGTTTTGTGGTGTCTGCCTTGTTGACCCTGCGGATTAATGTAATTGCATCTTTGATGCTGTTTACTGTACTGCCTAAGTGGAACAGTAGCAATTTAAAGCGATAACAAGCCAAATGAGCGCTTGGGCTTGACTCTCTCACCTCAGGAGTAACTCGGACCTGTTAATCTGTTAATGCATTAGTGTGTGTGATCTCTGCCAGCTAGTTAATAAAAGCCAAAGCCCTCTGAGGGTTAGGACTGAACAGAAACACGTGTGCGCTGTGCTCCCATCTGGAGCCATTAATAGAGGAATGCCTATTATTTTTCTGCAGTTCAAAAGGCTGTTTTGGAGGATGACATATTGGAGCTGCTGGCAGTCTCTTAGCTGCGTAATAAATACGTATTTGTTTTGTTTAGCCTTCCTTCATTGAATATTACATGGCAGTCTAATAATAATCAAGCTGGAAGGGTGAGAAATTAGCTTTGCTGTCCACTGGAAACACACACACACACACACACACACACATGTGAGAGAAAGAGACAAGGAGGGGGAGAGAGAAAACATCTTTCAGGAAAACTAAACATGCTTTTCCTGGTTTACACTTTCACCATTGCTTTGGCATCACTAAAGCAGAGAAAGTATCTTGTCATTCTACAGGTCTATTTTCCTAATGCTTTTTCACTCGATGTACTTTCATATCATATTGTTTATTTACTTTAATTACGTCCATGTCTTTTTTGTCCTGAAAATTTCAGTTAAACTGGTTTTATTACATGACAGATCCTTCAAAGTGAGCTTCATAATCATGTTTTTTTGGTTTCCAGCACCGCCCATTTTCATGTAATTTTAGCGTGGTGAGAGAGACATCATCCAGACATTCTAAACCCGAGGAGAGCTGAGGCCCATCTCATTGCACTTAATCTAATTCTGTAAATCAGCGCACAGAAAAGAGCAACAAAAATAACTCTGTCGTTGTCGTTACAAAAATGCACAGGTCTTGTCCTTTGATGTCCTTGTATGTTTCAGGATCAATGTAAGCTTTCCCTTGTAGTTGCAGCATGGGCTTCCCTCCCTGAGTGCTCCTAAAAAAGAAAAGGAACAGTCTTGAGTAAATACAGAGCCTGTCTTGCCTTACAATTTTCATTCTTCCCTTTTCCTCACTTTCAACGCTAGCAGCTCTTTCGAACGGGGTGAGAGGGCCAGCTCTCTCTCTTCAGTGTAGAGTGCCCCCACAAGGTGCTAAAGTGAATTGCGGCCGCTCTCTTTTCCTTGTCCCCCAGCCCCCAACAGGAGTTCATTAGCGGAGAGTGAACTGGTGTGAACCTGGTTACTGCAGACAGAGGAGCTGATTGGCAGTTCCTCTCTTATTAATCTCAATCCTGTGGTCGAAGAATTAGTGTCAGGTATAAAAAGACCAACAGAGCGGTGCCGTTTCACCAATGAGGGCAATATGTTGAAATTTTAATTTTTATTAGACTAATCTTTATCAGAAAACTGTCGAGAGAGCATCTTGATCATGAATGCGGTTACTTGCAGCCACGAATGCACCTCTGTTCTTAACCTAGAGGCTGAAATGAGAGCACAATCAAATTCTACCTAAAATGAACCCAGTGCCTGTCATTAGGAAATGTATCACTGCAACGAATTTACGGCGAAGAAGAATATTCCCGGGAATCCCTGAGTTTGTTTGCAGGCGAACGCTCATTGTTCTGCGGCGGTGCTTTTGAATACGAGGCGTAGCTCGTTTCCCACAGAGCACAGATCGATGCGAGAGGGGCATAAAGCCGTAGGCCTCTGGAGGCTCTGTGCGGGGGCCCATGTTCATTCCGCAGCTCCGGCCGCGGCGTTCGCAGCGTCGCGGCGCTCGCGGTCCATCTGTTAATGAAATTAAATTTCACTTAGACGGCTAGCGGAGATGGCGGCGTCCCCCGGGTCAGGCGCTGCGTGGCTGCGCGGAGGCCGTGATTTAGCGCCGATGCGTCACCTCTGAGGAAGGGAGGCGCGCACGCATCTGTCACCGATATTTATGCCCCCAGCGAGCGCGGACAGAGGGCTCCTTCTCGGGATATCGGGGGACGGGCTAGCCCGCGGCTAGCACCGGCCACACATCGTTGCCTCAACGCTGTTGCAACATTGCTGCTATGTCACGGCGGTGAAAGGACCGTGCCGCCTGTCAGCTGTAGAGCATTTTTATTAAATGTACATGTGCTGCACAGGTAGTTGACAGGGAGGGAATGGAGTACTTCATATTTAAATTATGAGTGGTTGTTTAAATATACAGATCTGTGCATTTTCACTGATAGGTGGGGAATTCATCATGCGAAAGACTACAGTCAGATTTATCACAGCAGATCACACATAAATGGATATCAAATGGCCTAGTTGTGCATTTACCTTTAGTTTTTACTGTTGCACTGACGTTGACATACAGGATGTTAAAATGCCAGGCACATTCAACTATGTGCAATGTCATACTGTTACCTTGGCTTGGTCTCCTTCAGACTCAGAAATAATCAATACAAAATCAGAATATTAAAGGTATTACTTTATTGTGTCAAGCATCTTTAATAAAAGAAATACAGAAAAAAATGCAGTCCTGCCCCCCAGTGAAATCCCCCCTCCCCCCAAAGTCATCCTCCTGTTCAGCTTGCACCCCAAGACTATGATGGGAAACCCCAGCCAGAGGTGGGGGTGCGCTCACAGACACCCCCTAGCCTGCTGACGAACAGGAACGGCAAGGACTGGGAGCGCAGCTGACCGAGGAACCCTGCCATAGCACATCCGTCATGTTACCCCGGCCACTCTGCCGCCATGACAGGAGTGCGCTCGTCCCCGTCCCAGCGCACGGCCCTCGCCGCTGTCTCCGCTTGGCCCCGGTGGCCCTGCCTGTGGCCTTGTGGGAGGCTCCTCTCAGCGTCTATGTTTAGCAAGAATAATATCCTTCCCCTGCCCTGCGATTCCTTGCATTTTTTTGTCTGCGCGCCGCACAAAGAGCTCCCTTTCCCACCCGGCCCCGTTGCCGCATTCCTGGCACCGAGCCGCCGCTGTTTTCGTCGCAGCTGACGCCCGGGCCCCGAGGGGACAAGAGAGGGTCTGCAGCCACTGGGGTACCCCGCGACCCACAAAATGTGCAAGCAGGTTCCGCGTGCACGTGCGTGTATGTGTTTCCGGAGCGTGAAGAGAAGCTGTTGCAGGTCGTAACTCGAGCACAGTATGACAAACCCGGTTGGTTGTCCAGCCCCTCCCTCCCCGCCCCCACTCCGTTCTGACGAGTGCCAGGTCGCCCCCTGGTGGTCATCGGCGATGCACTACACAGGCCAGCTGGACTGCCGCCTAATGGCGATCCGAGGCCCCCCTCCCTCCCTTGGTTTGCGGACAAATGGGATTTGGGGATTAAATCGAATGCAGATGCGATTAGGCTCCCCAAAGAGCACTGACCAAAAGAAATAAAACAGTCAAGAGGACAAACACAGAATGAAAGTAAGCAGAGTGAATAAAGAAGGACGTGATAAAGGACGGCTCTGTCCGTGCCCACAGTGTGGTTGGGTGTGCCAGGTGGCCATACATAAAACACAGAGCTGCTTAGGCTAACAAGAGGACTGAACACACAAAGCCACAGAAGTAGGGTTCAGCCCTGCTTCCACTACATTACTGTCATTTAGCAAACGCTTTTATCCATAGCGACTTACATAGGTTACAATTTTTACATGTTACCCATTTATACAGCTGAGTATTTAGTGAGGCAATTATGGGTTAAGTATCCAACGGTACAGCAGCAGCGCCCCAGGCACTCAAACCAGCAACCCTTCAGTTATGAACCCTGTTCCTTATCACTGTGCTACACTGCTCTCCAGCAAATGCATCTTCTGGAGGACCACCCTGCTGTCAATGGATAGTCTATAGTCATGTGGTCAGCCTAGCTATTGAGTGACTCCCCAACTACTGCCTTAGGCACTGTCTCTCTCTATCTCTCTCTAGTGCCTGCCCTCTCTCTATCACTCTATCACACTCTCTATCTCTCTCTAGTGCCCCTCCCTCTCACTGCTGTACTTCTGGAGTGCTTTCAGTCCACACCCTGTATACTCTCTATACTCTGTCTATAGTCTGCATATTCTGTGCCTCCAACAGCCAATCAGAGAAACAGTGTGGCTGTCCCCCCCCCCCCCCCCCCCCCCCCCACCCACAACTGTAAATCAGTGACCACCAGCAAGAGCTGCACTTATCCTCCAGCTAACGCTGCTTAAGCCCCGCTCATAAAGCGTACTGATCTGTGGGTCTCAGGGCGGCACTGAAAGCACCTCGCTCCTCTCTGAACACTGAAATACTAAACCATCAGAGGAAAAAAAAAAGCAGGCATGCCAAAGCTAAAGGGTGGCCGTCCCCCCGCATGTCGGTCCCGTGCCGCGTGACACCCTGTTGACACCGCTGCCATTTCCTCAGTGGCGAAATGGAGACAGAGAGGGGGGCAACTGGTTAGATCCGTGGAGAACATATGCTCATATCACAGGCTTTCCTTTTAGAAAACGGACAATTAGAAAAAGAACTATTCATTAAATTACACCTTGCAATGAACATCAATGGTTAGCGCAGGAATAGCATGTAGCAAAGGCTTCAGAGTATAGCTTGGTAACGCTTATGCATGCATAAACATTCATGTGTGCATGAAATGTGCAAATGTACACAGAGCCATAAAGCAATGTTCAAAACTAGTCCTTTACAACCGCCTGATTTTTGAACAAAGTATAAAAATGTCTCCCTCCTCTCCTGTGCTGTGGGTGGTGCCTTCCTCCCCACCCACCTGCTGGCTCCGTGGAGCTTCCCATCCATCCGCCACGTGCAGCCATCCTTTCCTCTTACCTTGGTCTCAGATAAAGCCCTTCAATTTTTACCTGTCTGCTAGGATCCGGTGCGCCGGGGCCATCATCCGTCTGCCCGTTCACCTTCCATTAGCTCCCCTGTGTGAGTGATGGCTGCCAAGAGAGCGGAATATAGAAGAGGGGTTAAAGACCCAGGGGAGAGGGGGGCCGGAGGCTCTAATGCAGAGAGACTGAGCAAAAAAGGGGGGGGTGGCGTTATTTTGACGGGGAGAGGGAAGGGGTGTGTTAACAGACTTGCTTTCTACAGAAAGGGGTTGTAGAGCTCTCTCTAGTGGTGTGAGCTAGTGGAGAGCCCATGCGTTTAGGCTTGCTTTCTCTGTAGTCTGTAAACTGATGTGGAGTGTATATTCTATGTCAGCAAAGGATACACCTATATATCAGGCAGCACATTTTATAATTTGTGTAAAATAACTACAAAGAAATGCAGGAGTGTTATGTGTTTTTGCATTAGGATATGTCACGTTTTATTGTAGGTGAAAGAGACTGAATAATCCACAGATTTGCTGCTCGTCACATTTGGTAGAAAGACTAATATTCATACAGGTTAAATTGAGGATACATGGGTGTTTTACTTCAGTGTGATTTGATTTAAAAAAAATTATCTACATTGCAAATTCAGTTCCATTACTGAAAACTGTGAATCTGAAATTTAAAATGATCATACTTTATTACTTTGAATTTGTGTTTTGAGATTTCCTGTGCAGTATACTGCATATTTGCTAGGATTAAAAAAAAGCAACTCATGGTTTTAATAGAGATTCCAAGCACTGTAACAATTTCTTGATCAGAGTTGCTTTGCAGTGTAATTGGACGAAATTTTAAGAATCAACACGCTGACTTGCTAGTGCGGCAGATTAATGGCATACTCGCTTTGATTGGTTCTTGGCTGCGGGATGCGCAGATGAACTATGGGATAGGGAGAGTCGCTGGCATCGCCCGTTCCTGGCACCTGCTCTCAAAGTTGTCACTGCGGTGTAAATTACAAGGCGGTGCCCGAATCAATCATCGCTGGAACACCTCTAAAAGCAGGAGGAACAACACGGCTGCATTGAATCTCACGGCAAATGGCATCACAAAGTGATTTTTGATTGGAGGGGCGATTAAAGTTAACAGCCTCCTCCGCCTAATTGTGAGTGAATCAGGGAGAAGGCTAAAAACTAGTCTCTGTCGGACTGTAATGTGGGAGAGTGGAGCCGCGCCTGGCACTAGAAATCAGTGCAGGCCCGTGATCTATTAATTAATAAGTAAACAGCGTTAATGAATAAGACGGCATCCAAGCAAGTGACAGGGTATTGACTTTCTCGCCTTCACCCCCAAATGTTTACATTGGAGTCGCCAACAGTAAATTAGGCTTGTCTCACCGCGGCAACCTCTGCACTTGCATGGGAGTGCTGAGGCGAGACGAATGCAATCCTCCGACACATTTGCACGCAGCCAACTGCCATTTTTCAGACTGCAAGCCACGCAACACAAGACAGTGGAGTGGGGGCGCTCAACTGGGGGTTACTGACATCGCCCGAGCAACTCACAGGGACCTGATGAGCTGCAAGGTGCCTGGGAGCGGTGAGAGGAGGAAACCCTGGCTGACCTACCCACCCCAATCCCCGGCAGAACAATGCTGATTTGTTCTGCTGCTATCCTGGGCATTGTCACCAAATGACATGGCTGGTGTCAAGCCTGGGCCATAGGGCTCAGCCGGCTTTCAAAATCAACACTTTAGTAACTGATCCACTTGTTGCCAACTGATCCACTCAGGACTTCTTTGAAAGTACATTTCAAAAAATACTAGAAGAAAATTTAAGCATAATATTTAATTTTGTTTTGTTTTACTGTTATTCTGCATGCCTTTAATTACAGTGTTGTGTATACTTTATGTATTCAATTTCTATCAAGTATTGCACTGGTGAATATATGTAAACATTTGGATAGATTACTTTCTTGATAATCGCTGCAAGTCATAATATATGTAGTAATGTATTTGTTCTTTGCTTGTGTAGAATGAACTGAATGCAGTTTACACTGTTTAGTTTCTAGTGCGTGAACTTAAACATCAGATTAAACAGCAAGACAGTTACTGGACCAGTTCAGGTGAGTTACCTTACAGGTGTCTCCCTCCTGGGATTTGAACTTTCTGTGCCTTTATTAAGGCTAACAATTATTACACTTATTCACTACACTGGAACCCAGCTGCTGAAGCCTTTTTATTGATCTGGTTCAAACAGGTGCTTTTCTTCGTGTTAAAATGCTTCTGGGATACCCATAGGAATCCAGGCATTTTCATTAATTTTACCAACTGTAATTAGCAAGTTGCTCAAAGCTTTGATTTACCCTGGAATAAACTGGAGGGCTGTGGAATAATTATACTCAAACCTCAGCATGCAATCAAATTTGGCTTTAACTTTTACTCACACCAAAATGCAAGGGCTACTTTTTTCTTCGTTCAAACAGGTGTTGGAGGCAGAATGAATGCAAAAAATTCTGGATTTATTAAAGAAAAGGAAAACTGGCATTTTTGTAAGTCAAAATTAAGGACAACTGTTGTTTAAACTCAAAAAACTTATATATCTACAAAGAAAGCTTTCACGTTGTTAGTTTCGCCACCGCCCAGAGCTCCTCAAAGGCTACGCAAAGTGATTTCTGATCAGCAAGCTAAAGACATCTTGCTTTTAGACACACCCCTCCCCAGCACTAAAGCATTCATTGTCATACAGTTCCGCTCTGCTGGGTTCCAATGGGTGATATATGCAGTATGTAAAATGTTCATTCAGTCTCTTTCATTAGAGGGCAGCAAAAAAAAAACATGGGTATGCTGATATAGCCTGGCAAAAATACTGCATCTGCTGTAATCTCTCCCAAGGTAAGAGTTATACCTTTTTAATCCTCCATCCCAGGGTTCTGCCAGGACAATCGACATCATTATTCACGGTGATAACGCTGTTGATCTACTGGCCCCACCCACCCCCCCACCCCAACCCAAACTTCATTAGAGAAATTAATGACGGCCTCAGTACATGACCAGAATTGTCTGCAGGCCTCCCCTTGCCCCATATGCAATGGGATATATCATTGATGGGAGCTACATCGCCAGAGGGAGGTATTCGCAGGGCCAGAGGGCCGCACTGTATGGCCTCGTCAGCGCGGTTAACATTAGCGGAAAGGTTAGCAGCCCTCTCTCATTTTCAAAGGTCTTATTTCCCTATTTTGACATTCCTGGCACGGACGGTTTCAGTCCGGGCGTCTCGGATCCTTTTCGCTGTGATTAATCGGGTCGGTGAGATGCACTCAGGCAAGGGAAGAGAGGCGCGTGTGAAGCGTATTTAGGTATCGTTCGCACGAGGGCTTATTTGCCGGCGAATGCGGCGAGCGCGCGGCCGCACGCCGCCGTCTGACATCTCGTTACACGTGTCCCGCCGGAAAGCGGGGCACGTGAGCGAACTGTGACCGGCGGTTCCTCAGGGCCGGAATGCCGAGGGCACGGAGCGGGCTCTGTGGAGACAGACGTGATGCGTGTGTCACGGTGAGAGGAAGTGTGTGTGTCTGTTTCTGCAGCGTGTGTCTCCTGCGGCGCTGGTCCGCTGGTTCCGGCCAGGCTCTGACTTGAGGGCAGTGCCGTGAAATCCTACACCGTAGCTGAAGGGCAGCGTCTGATTCTTTTCTCTTTCTCTTTTTTTTTTTTCGGATCCTGAACCCCTGTCTCTCACACACACACATTACATTACATTACATTACATGCATTTAGCAGACAGTGTTATCCAGAGTGACTGCCAGTACAATGTAATATAAGTGTATCTATTCAAGTTAAATGAGTAACAATTTCAGACCAGGCTAACAACACTTGAATGGTGTTATGCACACACACACACGCACACACACACACACACACTCAGACACACACACATACACCACACTCACAAACACCACACCACACACACCACACACACACCATCTCCATGTCCTCCACTCTTCATCTCTCTCCCTGTTGGTCTGCAGTGGTCCTCATTGCTTTAGCTCAAAGCCATTTCCCAGCCATTAATCTGGAGGGGAATGGCCCTCTTTGTCACACCTGGCTACCTGTGACTTGGAGGGTGGGTGCACCACGCCCACCCCTGCTTCTTCCCGCAGCCTTGACCCCTCCCTCTCCCTCTCGCCCCCCGTCTCTCAGCAGTTTGCCCGGCTCAGGTGTCGCGGCGGGGACATCCGACGCCGGGGCCCTGGAGGCCACGCATTTCCTGATGTATGATGTAACCTGTAGGAGCGACTATCGGGTCACAGTGCAGGGGGGCCCATCAGCGGCACACTTCAGAGAGGCACCGCATCAAAGATTCAGAGACAGTGGAAACAGCGCTGTCACAAGCAGCAGAGACAAAGAGAGCCGCTATAGCACAACATAATGAATATTTATGAATTTGCTCTGTGTATGCAATAAACGTTTTTTTTTCCTTCACAAACATGGTTTGACAAGTTCACCAAAATTAGAGGAATTGGGTTATGTTGAAAACTTAAAATGTACATTTTTTGGGTGTTTCAACATATGCTTTATGCATTTTGGCCTGTTGAATACGATTCTCTGAGTTTCCTGAGCAGGAAATAGATTCGATTGAGAAGTTTCTTTTAAACTGATCATTGCCCTGGACCTGTTAGTATTCCTGGCTGGTTGGCAGGATTAAGAAGCTTTCCAATTTTTATAAGGATCATCCCTCAGCTGCAGGTTCCATTTGACTCATTCAATGTGATAGCGTAACCTTTTTTGCACATCACATTAAGCAATTTTAATCTAAAAATCACACTGATTTCATTAATTTAATAATTTAGATCATAATAACAAGATCAGACATTTGATTAAAGATTAAACCAGTGGTTTTACTGTTGACTGACTACACGTGAATGGAAGAAGCGTAATGCTATCAATCTTCATATGTAACATACATGATTGTGTACTGGAAATAATAATGAAATTATTCACCAAACCTATTTTGTTCAATGCACCCATACTAAACTTTTGTGAAAGCGCTGCCCCGGAACAAACAATTGTTCCCACTGGGATGTATTAACGTGGTTAAAACGTGAGCTCGGATGTTTAGCTGTTAAATGTTTGCACTGTGCGTGAGTCACAGATCTCTTGTTGTTCTTCGGAATTTGAGCGTGAGAGAGGGAGGACAGTAAAGCCCCGCTCCTGTGCCCTCCGCGTCTCTGCAGAGGCCTGGGAAACGGAACAGGCGGAATGGAATGATCGCTGCCTCCTGGGTTCCCTGACAGAGGAGGAGACCCGCGGGGCTCACGGTGACCTTGGACGTGAGACTAAGGAGGGGAGGAAGCGCCAGGGACCACGCCTGCTTTTCCACTGCGCCTGCTTTACGCATGCAAACATCCCTCTTTTCAGGTTTCATTTATCCCTCCGTAAAACTGAGGAGATTGTACAGAAGACTTGCAATAAACGCAGAGCGAGCAGGCGTGAGAGAGATAAAGAGAGGGCTCCGACTACAGTGGGAGCAGAGCCAGGATCTTGAGCTTATCATTGGTTAGATCCAGTTGACAGAGCCAGTCAAATTGAAAATGGAGCAGCTTCTTTGAGTTGAGCACATTCTGTACGGCGCTGGTATAGGGGGGCGGGGAGGGTATGGGAGATACTGTCAGCACTGCAGTGGCTGACTGCCCCTACTGGCAGAGTGGGGAATGACATGCTCTATGTGTGCTCCTAGGGAAGACACAAAAACTGCAAACCCTCACTCCCCAGTCCACCTAGTGGAGCAAGGCCAGGCTTACCACATGAGGGGGGGTTTACTTGTTCACAACTAACGCACAATGACCTCAAAGCATCCCTATAATGTTACAGTTATGCTGTGAGAATTGTATGTGCTTATTGAGCTCTCAGTGGCCACCCGACCTCGAAATGCGATATTTAGGCCTCCAGCGAGGTGGCCTGGCCGCTGTGAACTGCGCGACTCTCCCCTGGTGACCTTCAGTGCCCTGGAGCGTTTGCTCACCTGTGTCCGAGCGCAGGTGTCTGGTCTGGACGTACCAAGGAGGCATCTCCCTAATGGCCGTCAATCAGATTTCCTCAAAAGGCAAGGGATGGCGGGAGGATTGTGCCCTCAACAAAATTGTCTCAGCTTTCCTCCGGAAAAGTGTCATTTCAAGCCCCACTGTGCTTCAAAGCAACATTTGAGTATGGAGTTATAGCCATATAGAAGGCCCTGTTGTGCTTCTAAGTGATGACATCACTGGTACTAATGAGGCAGTTGGTCTAAGTGCACCTGCTGACCTGGACGTGAACCCAGGTGTGTCTCCTGATGCTGGCCCTGATGCATGGCTGGGGCCACGACCCTCCAGGACCCCTGGACTCTCGGGCCGTATTTCCAGCAGCTGCACACGGTGACATCCGTCCTTTGGCCTGTTGTCAGAATGATGGGATGATTATTATGTTATCACTGACTGATGACGCTTATACTTCCAAAGGAAAGCATTTATGGTCTCACAGCTTAATTGCGCGTGATGTTTTTATTTTCCAAAAACGAACAACCAAGACGTAACTGTTTAGTTACATAACATACAAATGGTAACCATTAAAAGCACTGATTGAAATAATGTACGAGCCATTGTGAATTTGGATTGTGAAATCAGTGTTCTCCTGAATCGGTGCTGTCGTCTTGCGGCCGTGGCAGCAGGTCTGTTGTTTCTGTTGTTGAGGCCATCAGCTCATCCACCCCTGCCTTGACCTGCAGTTCACCCCTGAAGGCAGCTGTAGGGTGAACATACAATACAGCTCCTAATCTCCCTCCCCAGTGACGTAATGAGGCAGCATAGACGGCGAACAAAGAACCCGGCGTTCCCACCTCTGTAGCCGAGCGCGGAATGTTTGAGCAGCGCCGCACCGTAAGTCCTTCCACAAAGGCTCGTTTGTGAAAGAGGGTTTGGATAAGCTACGTGTTTGCGTGTGTTTGCATGTGTGTGTGTGTGTGTGTGTGTGTGTGTGTTTGCGTGTGTGTTCGCGCCTGTGAGTGAGGAGAAACGGACAGGTTGCACAACACGCATCATCATCACTGCGACAGCGGCGGGGTTCATGCGCCGGCCACGCCCCTCTTTGTCAGGACCATGTTGCTGAGCTGAGACGCCCATCGCTAAAATGGCACTGCAGAACACGGGGAGCCGTCTCTGACAGGTGCCCTCACCTGCCAATCAAACCAGACGGGCACAGGGTGGGAGTGAGGGCCTTGACTCTCTGTCACACCCAGCTCCCATACCTCAAAGCCTCTCCAAAAAATCCATCTAAAAAAAATCCATCCTTCCCCTCTGTTCCACCTTTTCCCCTTTCTCTGCCTTCAAAGCAAGCCAGGCCAGCCTTGCATAAAGGTGCGTGAGAGATGGAGTCATTATGGTGATTTCCCCTCGAAAAGGAGCAGATGGAGTTCAGGGTTCATTTTCTGTTCACTCCCCTCAGAAAATGACAGGAAGACGAATGGCTTGTCTTTAACCCAAACTAAAGGGTGTTTAATTTCACTGTAAAGTGGGGGGGAGAGAAGAGGAAAGAGTGAAATTGGAAGACAGCTGGCCCCCAAGAAGAGTATGACAGTGGGAAAAAATACTGTATGTGTGACTGGTCTTCGTATTTGCAACTACTGCAGATTCTGAGTCTGCCTGTCCCAAATCCCAATTTCCACATATCACAATTTTAAAAAACTATTTCCACAGTAGGTATGGGGTTTATAACAACCCCTAACTTTCTTTAAATTCCTATACCTCCTTGATTTTTTTGCTCAGGATAAAATTGTGATGGAATAAATGTAAAAATGTAAAATGTGAAAAGGTGCTTTGCCCCAGAAATCAAAACAGGCAACCAAAGAAGAAACATGAAGCTTAATAGGGCAGATTTCAAAAAGTGAATGACTTTATTGGGATCGATGTACCAACACCGAGTTTTTGGGGTGTGGCCTGCACCTTCAGGGAGCTCCTTCCCCGAGAGGACTTGAGGGAGAGCACCAAGTTTCTGCCCCGGGGTGTGGGATGCCACGCCTCCCCCCCTCCCCAGGAGAAGGCGGGGCCGGAGGCTGGTGGAGGCGGGAAGGGGGCGGGAGAAAATGAGAATCTGAAACGGCAGAGTTCGCGGGTAGGTGACCTCTCACAGGGTCACATTGGTGCTAATCGGCTGCTGGGGAGAACTCGGAGATGGTGATGATCCAGGAGTCTCTCTGGTGGGGTGTCCTCTGAAGCTCCCGTTTCAGGGTTCTGTATTGTTTGCTGGATTAGAACCACTCATCACCTACTGTGCATTTCACCCATGAGACACAGGCCAATTACATCATATCCAAGTATAATGTGAATAATGTCTGTTAGTAAAGGCAGCGGAGCCTTCAGGCTTTGAACAGCATTCTTTAAATGCCATTAGTTTATTTTTCACTGTACTCACAACTTCAGAGTACCGTAAATGGAACATTCATGTCTATATTTATGCCTGTTGTGATGCCAATCAAACTGGAAACATATTGACTATTAAACAAAATGAGATATATGAAATGCAATTAAAATGAAATGCAAAAATTAAATACACAAAGCACACTACAGACGCCCTAAATATAAGGGCAACAGTATACAAACATTCAAGTGTTGTGTGTATATTTGGAGGTCTCAGTTGTGGAAATGCACTTTCTACAACATTATATTTATCTGTCCTATTTTGTCTGCTTTTGTTGTCAAATTATCTTTCAGAAAATTTGAAAATATATATTCCCTAATATTTTTTCAGCTCTGTAGCTAAAAATCTCAATTTTTGATCCTGGCAGACAAATTCCATTGTGAAACTCCACACATCCTCTTTCTTCTGTATAGGGGGGTATGGTTTAAAAGCGGCTCCACTCAGATCTGCCCCACTGGCTGGCTCTGAATGCTGGAGTGTGCGTGAATAATGGGAGCTGCTGATGCTTTAAAAGATAATGACTTTCAGCAGAGGGTAAAGACAGTTCAAGGGTTCAGCCCCTGTTCACCTAGCGACAGCCCCCGTCCGCTTATCAGGTACACGACTGGAGAATCGACCGCCTCTCCCTGCCCTAACCTGGGTTCCAGTTGGAGAGGCAGGCGCGGGGCCTGAGGTTATTTTCTCCATCTAATGCGGGGGGCTTGTTGTCCCCCCGCGAGGTGGGTGACACCAGATTTGTATCGGCTGACAGGAGCAGAAGGGCCCTCCATTGTCGCGTCCCCTGTCTGTATGCTAATGTGAACTGAGTTTCACCCGCGCCGCACCAGTGACCTGACCGTGCACAGCTCCGTCCCGGGCCTCGTCTGGATGGCAGCGACCCACGCCGCGGCCGCCACCGACCCCTGCCCATCTCCTGGGGCAATGGGAAAAAAGGGAAGAAGAATGCTCGGTCTGGGACCGAGGAGGGGAGGGGTTGCAGGAGAGAATCAGGGGCAGTTAGAGTGTGGATGAGAAGGGGATTTTTTTTTTGGGGGGGGTAAAAGCGTGGCAGCTACTTCAGAGCTCCAGAGGCAATCTAAATTGCAATTCGTCTCTAACGAGGTAAAAACTGCCTGTTTATTTTTAAATTCTGTGGGACAGAGTGTATGTGTGTGTGTATATATAGACATAGAGGGCAGGGGGCTACATAGTGTTACAGGTGGATTTTTGGTTTAAGACCGCTGAGTTTCAGTGGGGACCCAGGGGTGACTGTGGTGTGCTTGGCACTGTGTGGTGAGCTGGGCGCTATGGGCAGATGCATGTGCCGCTTATGCTGTGTCCTGTGCCCTCTGGTGGCGTATTCCGGTACTGTCTCAGTGAAGAGGAAGGCAGAGTGAGAGAAGATTGGCAGGCGCAGGTAAAAGTCATAAAAATGCTTTTATTGTAATGATTTAAGAATCTTACTTTTTAAAGCATTTTTTATTTATTCATGACTTACTTCAAATATTGATGAAATTGCCAATTGTCAAAAATCTTTTACAGCTATCCGGTATCCCTGTTAACTCAAACAGATTATTAGCCTACTATTACTACTATTTTTACTATTTAGAAATTTTCAGTGTCATAAGCGGAGAAAGTTCATTTTGGGTTTATTGATTTATTCTGTATAAACCTGCAAAATTAAGTGCTTGCAATTTGTGATATTAGTGATGTAAGCTTAGATATTGACAACTGATATGTTCTCATATCATGTGCCATATCAGCCTTGATACTGTATGGAAATCTTTGGTGGGTGTTTAGTGGATCATATTGCATAAAAGCTTACTTTAAATAGACCACCTTTGTGACAGGAACAAGGTGGTTATAATTAAATGAAAAATTCCCTTGACTGATTAGGCAACTATTGCCAGTACCATCAGGTGACTTGAGTCCTCCTTTGGGTGTGGTTCATCTTTACATAAAATTCCCGGCTGTACCATCCATGCACCAGAGATTCTGATGTTTCTCCACACTGACCAGTGTAAAACACACTCAGGCAGGTTGCCTTTATTGCTTGTAATGTTTCAGTGTAAATGAATTAAGATGGAATTTTTTTCAGTCATACTAAAATTATGAATATAGATATGTGTTTGTATGGATGAGGGCATGTGTGTGCACTTCCACCTCTACACACACTAAAATACTGCCAAAAGGTCAAGTGATCCCCCACCAGGTCCCCTCATTTAAAAATATTACACATCAATACATATTGTGAACCTTTTTAAGCTAATTTACGCTCTTGGTATTTTTCAGAGACTGTCCCATAGATCCAGTCAGCATTTGTCCTTAACTTTGACTTATAAATAAATGCATGTTACCTTTTTCAATTGCAATATTTTTTTTCATTAAATATGGCATTGCTTAAGTTGCCAAACTTATTGTGAAGGGGAAGAAGCAATTGAATTGAAGTGATGATCAAGAAGTTAAGAACAATTGCTGACTGAATCCAGTGTTCATCTTCAGAGTTCGAGCAGAAGGTCAGATGGTGGTGCAGGTGAGGTGCTTTATGGAGATTTTTCTCAGGCACCTGTATGGGCAGAATGAGCCAAGCACGGGAAAGGAGTGAGAGGCTGGGAGATGGCGCTGGCGGCGGGGATGGCAGCAGCGGCGGTGGCGCTCAGCGGTGTCCCGGGCTGCGCGTGGTTAGGGCCCTTTGTGTGGGCTGACTGTGATAAGTGCCTGGTGACAAAGGCGGGGCCGTGCACTTCATTGTAACGCTGTCTAACATCAATTAGCCCCATTGAGCTGCGCTGATCTGGCCGAGCCTCCGCTGAACACAGAGGGCCGAGATTCACTCCTGCATGACCGTGAGTGTGTGTGTGCAGATGAACTCTGAATCACTGAGGAAATGCCATTTTCCTACCAAATGTGGCCATTACGTTTTTAAAACAGAACTGCCTGAAGCACCGCATATTTTAACTTTTTCATTTCCATTTTAAGATCAACAGCATCAGTACATTTTTACATGAATGTTTTTCATGGTATATGTGTGGATTGGCTGCTTTTCACTCTTTGGTAGTAATTTGTTTTCTTTGATCATTTTTCTTTGATCTTTTTTCTTTATAATCCACTACAGAAAAAAAAAACAAATTTCATCTTAAAAAGTTAGATATACTGTATCTTCTGGAATAAATCCAACAAAAGAAAAATACTTTAAACTTAACATAAAGCTTCAGCTCTAGTAGTAATAACTATAACTAAACTGATAATTATAAACTATAACTAATAACTTTAGAAATGATCATCACATTTTTTTAAACGAGCAAGGCAACTCAAACTAACCTTATGAATTATTTTTTACATTTTGACCTTGTCAACATGTGACAAAGCATGCCATGATGCAAAAGTTGGCCATGTAAGTTACAGTAGCGCACAGATCAGAAACTATCAGAAAATCGTAAAAGTTAAACCCTTCTAGTTTCACAGAGGAAATTCAGAGTGAACCCAGTTCAATTGCATGCCAGCTGCATGTCTCATCTAACATGCCATCATGACAGGTTAGCTCTCAGGGTCAATGTCTGGCCTTCACTATTAGAAGAAAATGATATGATATAAATGATATGTTGCGGGGGGGCACTGTTTGTGTCGATACAGTAGTAAAGGACTCTGTTTTAGGGGTCAATATAATAATTTTAAGGATTTCACACAGTGCTACCGCTGTTTACACAGCAGCAAGAATTCTAACTCTAGTTCCATCTATAAACTGTGAATATTACTGAATTGTTTTTCATAACTTTGATGTATTTGCTAGCCTTTTCTAATTTATGTTCATTAACACTATTAAATTAATGCAAATTAACACTATACGCCCTCTGCTTACTGAAATTCATTGTGAACTGACTGGGTGAATCAGAGTTCAAAGCGGCTTGGCTTTCATTTTCAGCAGTGTGTCTAAGCAATGCTGTTTCAACGAGAATATTTTGTTCATTTCATGTTAAAATAATTTTTGATATTATTAAAACAAAACGTTTTGAAAATAAAATCTGAATGTATAAATCTACCTTATTTTCTTTTCATTAAAAACAAGACCCAGCCTTATATTTTGATGAATGCAATGTAATATATATTACGATGTATAGTATGTATATATAATTATATAAAGCCAAATGTTGTTTCAATTGAATTTATCTCATGGCAATTACGATATTTAACCAATCAGCAAAAAATGTTGCACAAAGATAGTCTAGCTACAAACGGTAACATCTGGAATTACAGCGAGTGCAGCAAATATTTGCAGATGTGGAGGAGAATTTCTGTCATGATGAACCTTTGGGTGAGATGAGTGGGCCTCAGAGGGAAAGGATTAGCATAACAGAGCTAAGGAATGGGCTGTAAAGCATCAGAGAAACGCAGAACAAACCCAAACACTGCTGGAACGAGCAGAATCACATTCATCTCAAGCCGCCCTCTGAAACTGTTCCATGGACTGAATTCAAACTGGATCCTTTCAGCTAATCCCAACTTCTGAAGTCACCATTGTGAAATTCCTTTGAAACTAGTACTACTGCTACTACTACTAATAATAATAATAATAAGAAGAAGAATAGCTCCTACTCTGTGTGATCTTCTCAGTATTCAATATTACTGGTTCAGGAAAATCCAGCTGCAGTACTGAAGGTGTATAACTTGTTCAACCATCTTTTAAAAAGCAGCATCTTTTAAACAACACCAGCCGAAGAGAAATCTGTTTATTGCCGTAAAGTGGAGTCTCTGTGCGGCCTGATCACGGTCACTGGTCTCTCCACGCCCGCCTTACACCAATAACATCAGTCTTCAGAGGGCATTCAGTGGTGTGTACCGATGGCCTTCAGACAGCGGATGTGAAATTTCAGTTTACAGCACACATTTTCGTTCTCCTTGGCTACCTGGAAAACACTGTTCTGTCATCATTCAGACAGTGCTGTTAAGTTGTGAGTCAAAAAAGGATGATAATGCAGATTATAAACTGTTATAAAATATGAAAACTACTGACATTCTGATCATTTCCAAGTTCTGGTTAATGGTTTAATCATTTACAATAAATGTTTAGTTTTACCAATAAAACTGTTGATGTATCCTACATAGTTTTCCTATTCTAATCTCTGGAAATTATGCTCTTGGTAAATTCAATACTGAAATATAAGAATCAATACTGAATTATAAGAAAGAATTCTACGTAAAATCCCTTCCGTGTGTTGAATACAAAATAATTACCTGAATATGAAAAATTAAAGACAATTTTACAGTGCAATGTTCATAGTATTTTGGCTGAGAAGTGGTTAGCAATGGACATTTTAAGAAATGCAACTTGAGGACAAAAAGCATTGATTGGGTCTTCTGTTTTACACAGGACCGTCTGATTCACTGCTGCTTCATTAAATGGTGCAGGGGGACATATTATGAGTGTCTTCATGTCTTTACTAAGAGCACAGATAAGTTAAAAAAGTGAGAATAGCAGCAAAAAGGCTGGACGGATAAACTTTGCAATGGCACTGGGCCTTCACAGTATATGGTTAAATCCTCAACATTGGAGTGTAAACACATTCTCAAGATGATCTCTACAAGGTAGAGTTTGGAAAGCATAAAAATCAATGCAACATAAATTCCCTTGCACAGAAACACATACAAATCAGAAGCAACACACCCGGTTGAGTTTAGACCCTTGTCACTGACAGAAACACAGCATATTGATTTTTTCATTCATACGATTGTCAGATGCCCTCATCCAGGGCAACTTGCAGAGCTTTAGAATGTAAACTGCAAGCATTAAAGATTGAATAAAGGGAAAGAAATCGCCGTTGCTTTGGGAAGGGGGTGTGCTGGGAAGCTGGGAGGAAAATGTCGGTTGCACCTTGCGTGACCCTGGCGGCATAAGTGGTTTGTGTGGAGGAGGATATTGTTGCGTGCGGAGAGCGAGTCCATCTGCATCAGCTGGTGCTAACAGAATTTGCCTGCAATCTCATCAGGGGCATCTGAAGTGGATTGAAACAAATGGACAGGGGGTGCCGCTGCAAGTGGACGTATCGGGTTTTTTTTTTTTTTTTTTGCGGGCTCAGGCTGGTGAACTTTTGACCCCCCCGGGATCCCGGTGCGGTCATCCTGTGAACTGTCTGAACTCCGGCTGCTGTGACCAAGTCCGCATTTTTGACCTTGCTACCATGGCGACCGCAGGGTTCACCCGGAGATTACCCCGGGACGGAAAAGTGAGCGCGGTTGGAGAATTCGCATGCTTCCCTCGGAGAGAGTGTCACGAAAGCAAAAGCCCTGACAGCCAGGCCCAAAGCAAAGAAAACATAAACATTTATAGGCACAAGGTTATCACCTGTATTGGACTTTTCACCTGGATATTAAACCACTGTCATTGCTACCTTACTGCTTAGATTGCAGGAACGAATTTTGTGCAAAATTTATTCTTGCCTCACAGAAGACTTTTCAATATAATGTTTCTGCTGATAAAATTTCACTCTGAAGAACTCAATAAAGGTCAATAAACAGAAAACGCTAGCTTTAAAGGTGGACTGCGACATCATCTTGAACTGTGAGTTCAGCAGTATTGGGTTCTCTCTGTCCTGTGCTGTCATTTCCAGAGTGGTCATGTCACCTCACATCAGTTGTCACGTCGGGCAAACAACGCCTTCCTGGCGGCCTTTAATAGACTTGAAATTAAAGACGGGAATCCGCCTCTTTCCCCTATTCCCCTACTGGTCCGTCGTTTGGGAAGAAATAACCGACTCTCCCATCGCGCCCGTCCTCTCAGAGGCGAAAGGGAGCCCCGGAGACCGAAACAATGTGTTTGCCTAGCGTGTATAAATGACACATTTCCTGGTATGAAGTGAGTGGAGAAAACACATGTACCTTCTCTGCAGTTGCTGTTGAGGGCTTAAGCTAATGGGTTCCCTCTGACTGGAGGGGCTTATTGTCCTGCCGCTGTGGAGTTATGAGCTGCAGGCAGCTGGGCACTGGGGCCAGCTCTTGTGTGTCTGTCGTCCCTCCTGCCGCTGTGGCGGCTAACGACGGGAGCTCTCTCTCCCCCCCCCCCACAGCATACACGCGAGGCCTGCATTAGTACAGCGTCAGTGGGGAAAATGTCCACTGTCGACAGGGGGACGTCCCGCCGACTCCAGAGCTGCGCATATTACAGATGTATTTCATGTTAGCCAGCAATAAAGAAATCTCAAACGCAGTTTTTTCAATGGTCAGGGTATTGGATTTCAAATGTCAGGCCAATGCCTTGAGTGGGAAATTATATAAATGTGTATCTATAGAATGTGAGTATTAGCAATCATTTATTATTATTATTATTGTTATTATTATTATTATTATTATTATTATTAATCTATCAAACAAACTTTCTGACCTTCATCTATCAATACTCCTAATACACCTCTTTATATCTGCTGTGTCTGTTCTTCTATTGCTTCTACAGAACAGTTTATTTCATCATGATATATCTCTGGAACATTATAAACACAGAAATCCAGTGTAAATATTGGCAGGCTCTTTGTGTTATTTTACTCCGGGGGAAATTCATTTTCACCACATTCGTGATGGAGTAGCCTTTTTCATAATTTACTGGGGGCCGTCGACCCCAGCGGACAATTAAAGCAGTGAAGAAACCTCGAGCGCGGTGGAGAAGTGGAAAACTGCCTTGGCTTTGCTTTGGGCAATCCTCCGGTTGTAAATTTTACTTGTCTCGAATAGAATGGTCGCACTCTTGTTGGCGTCCTTTGTGTTGGACGCGGTCCGAATCGGTAGAACAGATTCTAAATTGGACTGTCTTGTGTGAACGGCCGTGTGACGGAGTGAGTCAGTGCGTTGCGCTGTCTTTGGCTTCTCTGACAATGAGGTCAGTGTTAGCCGGTGCAGCGCTTTCGGCTGAGGTGTTCCGATCCAAAGCAAACACCTAGCCTCACACACTAAGACACGACGTGTCACTCTTGGTGGAGCTGCAATCAGAGCTTTTCCATTTCCTGATCCCAAGTTCTGTGCTCATTTCCATCAAACTTTTTCCTCTCCTGCAGCACAGAATTGCCTTGTAATCACCTTCATTGCCCAGTGAAGTGCCAGTCGTATGAATAGCCTTGTACTGTGAGATTAATTTACGGGTATCATGTTCTATTAGTGTGTCAGAGCAGGTACAACTGACGTAATTTCATAGCCGTTGTCAAAAAGCAGATTTGTAGCTGAAAAAAATAGTGCTGTACAACGATATAACAATGTGCATCATGCTAAAATGTTTTGACATTTTTCAAGAGTTATTCCCTACTTTTGGAAAGCAGTGAACCTGAGGTGAATTCAAATCATATTATGCTGTCTGTGGAAGAACCCATACATGTTATGCATATTGATGGAGGCGTCTTAAAATTATACTGCTTTTAAAAAGACGGTTTGAAAGCAACAAGAAGTATCCATGCAGTACTATCACGGGATTTATGCTTTCGGTAATTATTGGCACACTGCTCAATAGAGTATAATAACGTAGGGAAGGGTTTTTTTAATCATGTTTCTACTGTTGTGTCTCACAGACAGGATGAAAATTGTGATTTCATTGTTCACCAGGTTCCATGGCCATTCAATTTGAGGAGGAAAAAAAAAGTTCATCAAAGAATTTGTGATGGAATATTTGTGGGAAATGAGGCAGTAGTTAATCAGACTTCTTCCGCGAAAAAGCGTCTATAGTTGTCACTTATTTGTCTGTAAAGTAAGAGCTGCTCTAATGAAAACTCTGCTCGTCGCTAAATGCTGGATTTCTAAAATTCTCCAGAGATGTACAAATATGTTTCTTAAATTGTTAGTTTTTTCATGTTTAGGCCGAGAGAAAATGTACATGACAAATAATGATAGTAATGGTAATTGTGGTAATTTCCATAATAATAACCATGATAAAAATATTACAGTAATATTTTCATTAAGCACGGCCAAAACCAATCATTTAATTAAATCAAACACCATGCGTCATTTGCCCTGGCTTGAACTGCACTGCGTTAGTGGGCGTCTGTTTGCCTGCACACCTCTAGACATCTACAGGACACCTCTTCTTACACTGCAGAAGAAAAGCTCAAATCGCCTGGAAAGCCTTACGAACTGCACAAAAGAATGTATGACGCTCACAAAAGATGAACACGGGCTAAATGTAATCCAACATTTTTTACGAGCTACACACCCCGACTCCCTGTGAGTAATAAAAAAGTATTTACACATTTAATAAAATAATGAGGTAGTAATTCCCATTCTATTAAAGGAATGGGTCATTAATAATGGAGAAAACCCAAGTGTCAAAAAGCTTGAAGCTCATTTGTACGATTATAAATACTGTAATTAATTTGCAGCTCATAGTTTCTTAATATTAAACAGCCTGAAGTTCATAATATTAGTCATGAAATGTATCAGAAAACGTCAGCCAGGCAGTCCATTGCTTTCCTGTTGTTAATAGCGTTGTGTAATTTGAGACTCGCCAGCTGTTTTGTCGATGAAAAAGAATATGTTTCAATGATTCTTGAATACATCACACATCCCGTTTGTGATGTATTCAGTCAGAGAAACATGCAGATGTATCTTAGCGCTCCTTCGCCATTTTGATACTGCAAAACAAATTCTGACCGGTTGAACACGTGAATCAGTAAAATCTTTTATAAGAAATGATGTGCTAAAACACCCCCTTAATGTTCTCTGGTTACACATTTTTTTTTGCAAAAAAGAACCATCACATTCAAACAAAAGCACATTTCACTTTCCTTTTTTATATTACCGCGATAACTAGCTGTAATTAATGCATTTATTTGCTCAGTTATTGTTTTATGTATCTCTGCCGAGTTCCGTGCTCTGACCCTCTGAGGATCTCTCTGCGGCGAGATTAATTTTCCGGGGTGCGTTCGTGCATAGAGTTAATAAGCAGTCCAAGGTAAGATCCATCTGCAGAGCGTACAGAGCATGGTAAATGAGCTCTGCTGTGAGGACGCCCCCTCCCCTCTCCTCCCTCCTCCCTCCCTCCCTCCATCTCCCCTGCCTTAATGAATTGAAAAAGAGCGCTTATTAGACTTGGAACAGGCTCCACACGGCACTACTCCTGAGTCTGGGGTTCAAAAGTTCACTCCATTCCCTAAAGGCAACAGTACTGCTGCTGCTGCTGCTGCTGACTCTTTTTTGACACACCCCCTCCCCATTCTGTCTTTAGCTGCTCTCCGCTCTGCCACTCTTTCTTTCTCCTCTGTGAGGCACAGACAGAATGAAGGGTGGGTTAGGTGTGTTTGTCTGCGGAGCATCCTTCACACACACACACACACACACACGCATGCACACATACACGCACACACACGCAATACACACATACACACGCACCCCCGAATTTACACACTTGGAGCGGCACAGATGCAAGCACACACACACACACACACACACACGCACACGCACACACGCGCGTGCACTCACGCACACACGCGCACACGCATACACACGCATACACACGCACACACACACACACACACAGTGCACACAGACAGAGGCACATCCCAGTCTTCACGCTCTCATTCTTCCAACGCATGTCATCCAAATGTGTGCATTCTGCTTTCTATCTCAGTCTGTAGAATTCAAGACTGAAAAAGATATCCACAGACAGATGTAGAACCTGATATGCTGAATCTCTGTGACAGTCTGCTGTGTCAATCCTCAGACCACACTGTCATTATTATTCTTAGCATTATTATATAACGCAATATAACATCGTTATTATCATTGCCCGGCCTTTCCCTAACACAACGTAACGCTGGGCTCGGAGTGAGTTGCGAGGAAGGAGGCTGGCTCCGATTCTTCCCACGTGGCGGTTTCAGGATCGCGTTCTCTGAGCGTGACGGCGGCGCGAGAGCCCGGGAGTGTGCTCTCTGCATCCTCGGAGAGGGCCGAGGTTTTGATCGTATCTCCTCCCCGCTCTGTGAAAGATGCCGGTGTCAGCGCGGCGCGGTGAAAGGGTTCCATTAGGGCAAATGCGTGCGGGCACCATCCTGCGTTCCCTCATTAGTTACCGAGATAAGCGCGGCCTTTCCAAGGGGAGACTGATTGAATTTCATCTCTCTGTGTTCGGCTAAAGGTTAACAAAACAATAATGGTAATAATATTGATAATGGGAGGACCTCTGCACGGAGCTGGGGTGACACCGGCTTCTGTTCTTGTGTCTGGTTGTCAGTTGGACTTGAGGGACAGAGGCCTGCTCGCTGTGCCTCTTTAGGTCACCTGCTGACTGATGGCCTGTCCAGTTTCTATTGTCTTTTATCCCTGACAGCAGCCTGGACTGTCATTTTTGGTATATTTGTGGTATATTCCTCACATCTGTGCAGGTGTGACAGGTGAAGTCTGTTGAGCATCAGTCATCAGCAAAATCTCATACACATGCACACAGACACACACACACACACAGAGAAAGAGAGAGAGAGAGAGAGAGTAAATCAAATGATTCATATACTTGCAGTGGAATTCTTCCCAGAATTTTCTAGAAGCTGTTTCCACTGCCATTTCCCACAATGCAAGAGTGACTGCGGGCACACGCTCTCCGGGTGAGTGACGGCAACGCCACTGGAACAGCCCCTGCAGCCCAGACCCCCCGGCATTCATCTCTTAAGAGCATAATTACTGTGTTGTTAAACTGCAGCCAAAGTATCGCAGAGTTCATTTAACCTGCGATAGCGGCCCGTATTGCGGCCATTCGTCCCAGTTAAGGGCGCCCGACGGCGGGGCCTCCGTCTTATTTATGGACAATCCTTATCAATTAGAGCCGCTCCGGTTTCGGAAGCACCTACAGCCTGTCACCTCCGTTTGTGTGCAGGAGCTGCAGCTGCTGAGCCCCTCCGTAGCAGCCCGCTAGGCACCGGCGTCACTGGCAGAGCGTGGCCACTGGCCTCTGTCCAAATGGAGGAATTACACATCGGTAAATGGCTTATTATTCATCCGTTGTTGATGTTAAACAAGCCACAGAAATAGTTTCGGCCGACGCTTCGCAGAAACACGCTTACAGAGTCGCCGAGGAATTCCTGGCCATTTTTCAGACATGCCAAAGTGAGAGCCCAGCAGTAAAGCCCAGCGGGACATGAAAGAGTGGCTGATAGAGGGAGGGATAGGACGAGAGGAGGGAGAATGTTCGGTGTTCGGTTTCATGTTATTTCTTAAGGTCAGATCTGCATGAGAAACAAACAGGGGAAGAACGTAGCATTTGTTTCATTCCATGCCACAACACTCGACACCCTGCACTAATTTACCTGGTGTATGCTTGTGTGTGTGCGTGTGTGTGTGCGTGTGTGCATGCGTGCGTGCGTGCGTGCGTGCGTGCGTGCGTGCGTGCGTGCGTGCGTGCGTGCGTGCGTGCGTGTGTGTGTGTGTGTGCATGCGTGCTTGCATACTAATTCCAATTCAAACATCGTGTTGGAGACAAGTTCAAAATCTTTAATATTTCTTCCTGTTATCATATGCGTTATTTGATCTATTTTTGGATAAGAATAGTGAAAGAATTAACAATAGCAAAGCCCAGAATGTTTTATAACAACTTATTTAGATCTGACCTTGCATTCAACAGACATTGATATAGTTCATTTGACAGTCTACTGTACACACATAAAACTTGGTACGTCAGGAAAGAAATACTCCAGCTGGTATAGTTCACATTGAAATACAGCTCCAGAAAATTTGGATGAAGTTTCACCTGTGGTATCCAGAACAGAGAGGTGTATCTGCCGAGCATTCCGTACCAGCTTCTGCCGTGAACGGTGTCTCCCCTCAGTTCTTTATTTGCTTGGCCTCTCAGCAGAGTTTTTACAATCATACAATTACAGCACAGTGCCTGTCATGTACATCGTCTTCATTGTCATATTACTTCAATAATTTCAACGGTTTGATTTGATCGTTGAAATGCTAAAATGAAAAGCTATATTTTTAAAGGTCTGGTTAACCCCTTACCTAGTATATTACACATTATGTTCTCATCATTTTATTTCTCATACATGTGAAGCTCTGCCACTGAAGAGACATTATGATTATGGACAGCAAGCAAAAGAGGCTGAATTATAATCAATTGCTCTAATTTATTACTGTAAGCATTTATGAAAGTATGAATCTTTGTTTACGT
Source organism: Megalops cyprinoides (assembly GCF_013368585.1). Lineage (NCBI taxonomy): Eukaryota > Metazoa > Chordata > Actinopteri > Elopiformes > Megalopidae > Megalops > Megalops cyprinoides. Next base: position 19,670,689 of record NC_050601.1, read on the forward strand.
GTCCTATTAAAATATATTCCCTGTGTAAACAATTCCCCATCTCAGCTTCCCTGTGTAGTGTGATTTTTTTTTCTTTTGAATTCTTTTTCTTTCTGCCTTTTAACAATTTTAATGTGGTTCATTTAATGTTGTTTCATTTGAGCAAGTTTAATTTCCTGCCTTTTGTTCAGTTGCCTGTCTGAGTTTTGAGACGTTAAACCTAGTGTGGCTTGCAGCGGAAAGGAAAAGGCAAACGTTTACAGCGAGCGACCGGTGTGCCAAGCGCTGCAAAAAGCGATGGGGTGAAACCGAACGCCACGGCATGAGAACGGTACATGTAACAGAGGCTGTCTGTGGCGTCCGGGCTCAGGATGGCAAATCCGGACTCATTACCGCCAGCAGAGGCGGATAAAGAGCAGACCTGCTTGTTCCTCCCGTTTTTCATCCCCACAAGGCCGAGCGGTGTTTACCAACAGCTTCCCGGCCTTGAACGACACAGGCCTCTGCTTGCACTGCGGAAGAGAGAAAAGGGGAGAACTTTAAAATAGCAGTCTTCAAAAGGCTCATCGGGGAGGGGCGGGCGTCTCTTTTGTTTCTGTTTTTCTAAAAAGAAAAACAGAAACAAAAACGAGAAATTAAAAAAAGGGAAGAGCCCAGGTTCGAATCTCCGTCTGTAACGAAGCGAGGAGAGAAAGAAGGAAAAAAAAAACAGCGCAGCTGTTCTAATCTGGCCCGTAGCTGTCCGTTTCTCAGATTGATAGAGAAACAATCCCAGGCTTCGGGTTCACGGAGAGGTTAGCTTTCCCAGGTACCTCCTGTTCTCCTCCTGCTCCCCCCCCCCACCTTCCTTCCTCTGCCTCGCAAATGAGAATCTGATTTTTCTCTCAATTGGACTCCATTCCTGGAGATTAATGAAATTTCGATGCAAGGCCCAGGTGCCCCCGCAGCTTTGTTAGGAAAACGAATGGGGATTCTATAGGCGTGACAGCCTGCGCGCAGACAGTGAAGAAGGTGTATACATCCCCACAGCCAAAAAGGGACTGTAACCACATTGATTTTTTTCGTCCTTTTTTTAAAGCTTGCACATTGAAGGGCTTGGGGAGGGAGGGGTTGGCAGAAACAATTGGATTTTTTCTTGATTGGAAGTGATTGATCATTGGAAATTCTTCGGTTCTGAGCTCCCCAACGCACACACACACACGCGCACACACACACACACATATACGCTTCCCATTTGCTCCTCTTTTTTTTCCAGGGTTGCTGTTAAAGACACAGTAGCACCGAAATCCTACGTGTTTCTTTTCAGCGAATCTGCCTGAGCGAAAAGGTGAGAATCGGGGCGAGGGCGAACCACGCCGGCCGAGAAAAGCCTACCCATCATGCCGCGGTGTGACAGATTTCTCAATCCGTCCCTGTTGACGCGCCGCGATTTGCTCCGCGGAGATGAAAAATCCGGCGCAGCCTCCGCGCGGCGAGAGCAGTTGGCGGGCGCCACGATGCATCACCGCAGAGCTGCGTGTTTAATTGCGCCGCAGAATTGCCTGCTTACTTTAAACAATTAAAGCGCAGGCAGATCCAGACCCCCCCGGACGCGGTGGCTTTCGAGGCTCTCTCCGTGTCGAGTGCGGCACCGCCCTGGGGTGCTTGTCGTTGTTTCTGTGGCACCCCTAGAGTGTGCACCTTGTTGTAGACAGGCTTGTGTGTGAGAAAGAAAGAGCAGAGGAACAGGGAGTCTCGTGACTAATCGTTTCTGGGAGAGCAAAATTCAGCATATTGTGTTTCCTAATATGTAAATGTTTACTAAACATTCGAACGACAACGTTTAGCCCTTGCGGTCGGACCCAGGCTTGTAATTTATGGCTGCGGAGAGACTTCTGGAAGCCTGGCTTCATAACAGAATTGGCTCATTGTTTCAGTCCCCAGTTATGCTAGTTATGGCATTTAGCAAATAGACTGGGATGAATTATGTCAACGCTTGTTTATGTAAAACAGGCGTTTAAGTGACAGCAAAAGCAGTGGCCCTAAGGAATTTTAACAATGGGCCCTGTGAAAGTCAGCCTCTTAACAGCTCCTCTCTCATACTGGCCTGGAGATATGTGGCCTGCAAGAGGGCTAATATTAGCTGCTTAAAATATGAATCTGTGCACAGTGTTTAATGAACTTCCTCTTAGTCGAACGAGAGGCTTGTAATGCCAAACAACAGCAACGACACTTCTTTTGGTTTTACTTGATGGCTGTAGTCTTCATTTCTGGCTTCCACAGTGAGCACTGAAGCAGGGTTGAAAATCTGTGTGAAGACCAGTCTTCTTTCATCTTAGACATACAGTATAAAGGGAACTGCAATACAGATCAATGGAGGTGTGCTCCTTTTCCATATTGCATTGTAAATTAGAATGATTGGTTGAATTAGTCGACTCTTCTCCTTTGATGAAACACCCACAGCAAAGAAAAGGGATAAATGTACACGCATTTACACACACACACACACACACAGGTATCAATGCACATTGCTGTACCTTTCAAGCATCAACAATAACACCCAAACACGCACACACACGTAAACACACTCCTCACAATGCTCAGACAAGCAGTAAACAATGCCAGCTTCCCTACAGTTTGCAAGACATCAGGGACTGGTCATAATTGCCTTAATCAGTCTTTTATAGAGCAATTACAGGGGGAAAATATGTCATAGACAGCCTATGTCCACAGCACCAAGGGTTTTTCTCCGAGCAAGAGCAACCCCGCCTTCCCCTTCACAAGACCCAGAAGAGCTTCACAGATCTGGACAGCGCTCCTGCTGTCTGCATTAGAACCAGGCACAGTCCCTGCCTGACTCACAGGTCAACTGAAACCATTTGGAAACCTGTATCGGAACCTCAAATGATACGTTACAGTCTGAGTAAATCTATAACAAGCTTCTGGATCCTTGCCGTGCTTTCTGCATGTGTGGAACGTTTGTTTTTCCCCGCTGAAGTACTGGGGGTATTTATATTACATGGTTAGGATATGCCCTCATCCAGAGCCACGTATGTGCTGTAGCTAACCAGTTTTACATGTTATCGCACACAGCTGGATGTTCACAGAGGCAATTTGTGTTAAGTACCTTGTTAAAGGGTGCAACAGCAGTGGCCACCTGGGAATTGAACCAGCAACCTTAGGGTTACTTGCCCTACTCCCTATCACTATGCCACATTACTATTTAGTGTTTCAACATTAAATTGATTGGTGTGTCAATAGGGCATGTTATTTGTTATTTATATGTGAAAGCTGTCTTGAAACAGCTTTCACATACTTTGTAAGACTGGCAAGATTACAGTGTAATAACAGATCTAGGCATTGCTTTATAAAATCCATATCCACTTCCATGTACAAAATAGAAAATAGAATTGTTTACAATGCTAAAAGCAATGCTTCATCTTCACAAATAATGAACATCAAATCAGTATCAATATCAAAAAATATCATATTTCTAAAACTGTAAAACATACATTTTAAATGGTTATCTTTAGTTCTATTCTTGAACATATGATGTTGTATCATTGCCTTTCTATTTCTCTTTTTTTCTTTTATTGTTATAAATAGGCCGTGTCTTCTTGAAACATTTCTATTCATTTCCACATAGTGATATAATAATAATCTGATTTATATAGTTTCATTTCATTTGTTTTTTCTTGTTTCTTGTTACATGCAAAAAATTATCCATATATTCAGTATATAAATAGGATTGATATAAACACAAACACTCTTTGACACACAAACACACACAGACATGCAAAGACAAAGGGTGAAGCAAACTATATCCTCAACATTATCATACCATATGTAGTTGTAAGATTTTATACTGACCCTCTCCTCACTGTAGCTTTGTGTATGTCTGTATGTGTGTTTGTGCGTGTGCACATGCATGTTTCTTTTACAGTAGATAATATTACCTCCTCTTTTTGGTAATATATGCTTATGCTGAAAATGTCATTCTAGTCAATATTATTCCTAGTAAATTTGGCTTGAAGAAAAATCTTACTTTTTCTGTGAGGAATATTTGCAGAAAAGATACAAATTATTAATAACCATTTTGAAGAAGGTCCAATAATGTAACTGCAAAGAAGTCCAAAAACCAAAGAACAAAGAAATCAAATCTGAAAGAAACTTAGATTCTACTATACTGGTTGTAAAATAAAATTCAGGGAATAGCAGGGAATGAGGACAAAATGGAATAATTGTATAAAACATTTTCTTTGGAGCTACAAACACTGTATTTTAAATTGTTGTCCAAAGTTGTCCAGGAACATAACAGCATTTTGAAATGTTGAATGTACATATTGTAGACTGTGTTGTATGCTGCAAATACTTCAAATGAGAGTAAAGATATTATAAAATATACAAAACAAATACCACAAACCATAGACATTCTCATACATAGATTAGTCAACTGAAAATGCAGACGTGATAGCCAATCATAGCGACCTTTAAGATGCCCCTTAATTTATAGAAGCGTGGAAACTGTAGGAACATTCTTTGATTTAGGACTTAAAGGACTTTGTGATTTAAATGACAAGATTTCCACCTTTCCGTAATTGTTGAGTCCATGTGCCTGATTGACCAATGCACAATGTCACGGCTGACCTTTGCCCTGTGAACTCAGGACGGAAGGGCACTGTGGAGAAGGCCTCAACTTGGCCTTGTGAGAGAGGCCGGGCTGGACACGTCAGGGCTCGATAGGGTAGCTCCGGTTGTGGCTCCCCCCTGGTCGACCTTCTCCAGCCAGCGGGCAGGGTTCACGCCCGGCATGCTACCAGGAATCTCTGGGCAACCGCGGGGTTCCTCCCGCAGAGGAAGGATACCGAGGCTGCCGGGCTCGGGGGTGCGCGCGAGGGCGGCCAGTCGCACCGGCCGGAGAGGAACAATAACAATCGACTGTCAGCCCGGTGAAGTATTATCCACCAACAGGAAGTGGAGCTTGCAAGGGCGCATCCCACCAATCTCCTGACGTCCACAGGACAGAGTGCGATGGCCGGAGTGCTCCACTGGGCAGCCTGGTCACTCAGCCTCCACAGAGTTTGTGTGTGTGTGTGTGTGTCTGTGTTTCTGTCTGTGTGTATGTGCGTGCATGCGTACGTGTGTGTGTGTGTCTGTGTGTGTGTGTGTTTGTCTGTGTGTATGTGTCTGTCTGTGTTTCTGTGTGTGTGTGTGTGTGTGTGTGTGTGCGTGCGTGTGTGTTTGCTTCTGTTTAACCATGGGATGGCGATTTCATCAGCTGCACTGTATTGAGACGAAAAGCATACAGTACAATTAGAAAAAAACACCTTGTTAATTGATAACCATTTCTAATAAAACTAAGCTTCCGTGTGAATATGTGGGACAGTTCCTTATGCATCATCATTGTTACAGAGTAACCACAAAGGCTTGCTAATTCCGCAGTTTATTTTTTGCTGTAATGCCAATTCCTTGCATGTATTTTTCTCATAATGGACACAGATGATTAGGTTCCCATAACCATGGTACAGCAAATATAAAGTGTAATTCATGAACAAGCACCGCAACTTGAATTAGTCCAGGGCTCACAGAGGTATATGAGAATCTTGTGGAAAACCACCTTTGGAGTTTGAATTTTTCCTTGAGCATTTTTATTCATATTTTGACACTCACATACAGTATGCAACCAAGTATGTACTAAGGACCAAGACGACAAAGCAAGCTCTATTCCATTCTCTGTGCGGATGATGACACATCCCAAAAAGATTTGTCCAAAGTAATCTTTTGCCCTACTCAGCCTGGGCAAGCCCAGACTAGCCTGCAACAGGCCAAGTCGGCACAGGTTTAGGTTTTTAAGATTTATAGTTGTATCAGGGATTCAATCATGGCTCTGAATGTTCCTGATTTGTGCCTCCACTCAGTTACTGCTGCTCTGGCCGTGGTTTCTGATATAGTTTGAGATCCTGACCATGTTAGCTGAGCATTCTAAAGACCTGTAAAATCCTCCACAATACCATAATACATAGTCTGTAGCCTAGTCAAGTGATGTCACTTATTTGGTATTTGGCATTAAGATGTAATTGTACATTATATATAAAACATAGCTGGCTAATATTGTGAATTTTCATCACACTTTTGTGAACAAAATAGTGCCCACAAAAAGGACAACCACACTTGGTCAACCAAAAAACAAAAGCATCAGTAGCTAACTAGCTAACATCTTGTTAGCAGTTAGTTGTTATAAAAAAGCCTATTATCTGGTAGTAGCAGAGACTGGTATTCTGCAGTGGTATGGGAGAGTATTTGTTTACATATACTTCCTGCTTCATGCTGGAGCATTGTGAGACACAATTCTTCAAGACATTCTTGAACAGAAATCATAAATAACTCACACCGGTCAGGACACCTTAACCCGGTCATGCCAACACGTTAGGAGCAAAACAAAGCGAAACTTTTTTTGAACGCGGTTATTGAACGCGGGTTGTGTGGTGTGGACAGGGCCTCGGTAAGAGACCGCGCAGGGTGTGTTTGGCTGACCCGGCTATGCACTGCCGATGCCCCACTTGTTCAAACATGGCTCCAATAGACAGCCACTGAACCAGATGATTAGCACCATGACGGTCGGGATAAAGAGCATGCCGGAGAGGCAGGGGGACAGAGGTGAAGCGCTGGTCACGGTACCGTGGGGTGAGAATCGGCACAGGGGGGCTGAGGCTCTACTCATTTTTCAGGCTGTCACAACAGCCAGCCGGCTAGCCAGGACCTAGCAGTTCCTATCCGGCTAAGTGTGTGCACACAGGAACACGAGCAGAGACACACATACACACACACACCCACATATACTACAGTTTGTCAGCCCTGGCTTTGCAGACACTTCCTCTCCTTTCCCACTGTATTTATTTTCACAAAAAATAAGGACTAAAATCCCACACTTGAGCCACACATCCGACATGCAGGGCCAGCTTATACATGTTTGCCTTAAACAAATTAAGGAAAGTCAGGTTCAGTATCTGAACAATAAAATGACTTGATTTTTGTTAAATTTCTTGTCAAATATATTTGCTACATTTTGAATTGCTTATGAAATAATGAGCCTTTCTATTTTTTTAACGGGTCTTATGTTTAAAATATGACATGAAATTCCACTTTAATCCAATGTCATATATTTTAAGGAAATATTTAAGATGTTTAACACTCCCTACCCCTGTGAATTACACTCATTGATCATGCTGCATAATCTAACTTGATTTAAAAAACATTTTCATACTTACTTATATGTTCAGACAAACATTTAATCTGTCATTTTTGGACAATAATTATGAAAAACAAGACCAGGATCTGGCTGAACGGTTTAAGAAATTCAGTTTCAATTATTATAACATACCACAAGTATTTAATGCTATTTGATTTACTAGATTTACAATTTTTCTTCTTTCTTTTTTTATTAATGTCAGGTTTAGTCAATCGAAACAGAAAAAGTGTGAAGTAAATAATAAAGTAAACACTAAATAGTAAAAAATAATAATAAATAAAAGCGTCCACATTTTTGTTGTATAATATATTTGCTAAAATTATCAATGCAACCTGATTTGGATTCAAAACAAATATGACAATTCCAAAACTGCATTAAAAATAAAAATAAAAATAATTTTTATTAATTTACTTTTTTACTTGTTTACTACTGACATACTATTAGTTTATAATTTGCTTATGAAATAACTCCTACATTAATGAACAAGTATATATTTATCGGCAGTTTTGACTGTATAAATAGGCCCTAACAATAATGTGTGATTTTTTTTTTCTTTTCACATTTCAAATTTTTTGCAGTCCCTGGTAAAAAATTACTTATATCCAGTTTTGTTCTCACAATAAGCACGAAAACGTACACTCCCCAATTTCACAAGCAGTATATTTTAGTGCCAATGTTTGTTGAACATATTTTGAGAAAATTAATATTTCTTAATCTTGACAGAACAGTGTACTTTCCCTACTGTCAAATAAAAATAAATTTGCTTTCTGTACAAAATACCTGCAGTATATTTTATCTGTGCCTGAAAAGAACCCTTCATTCAGTGCGTTCAAAATATTTGTCCAGAAAAAAGCCATCTTAATGATCATCTCATATTCTATTAAAACTATTTGACACAGGGCAGATCCATGGGATAGGTATTGCTGATACTGCACATTTAACACTTTTATTGATGTAAAGTAGCTTTAGACATGGAGGGACTTCAATAAGGTAGACAGTGCTCCCTCTAATTATCCTCTTCTGGTATGATGGCAAACTGCAGAGCAAAAACTAAATTCACACTTCACACAGCAATATGAATACAAACTGTGTGTGTGTGTGTGTGTGTGTGTGTGTGTGTTGTGTGTGTGTGTGTGTGTGTGCGCGTGTTGCAGCATCTCATTCTTCTCTCTCTTCTCTCTCCAGCGGCAGAGGCAGTTTTAAATAGGTAATTTGGGACATTAAAAATATGTCCATCAGTGTCTACCTGTACCATAATCTTTTGTCTGTTTCAAACAAAATTCAATTACTCCTGACTCCCCCATGCCGAGTGTGAAGTTGAGTGTTTTAGATCTTTATTAATGCCCATTGAAGGCTTTTCATTTGGCTCCAGAAGGTGCAGGAAGCAGACTGCATTATAATGAGCTTAACTCATATCCCATGTAATTAAGGCAAATACAATGGCACAAGGGAGAGGGATAAAAGAATGATAGGCTTCATGGTGAAGGAGACCACCATGTCTCGTCAGAAATGTACAAGGCACGGCCCATCTTTTCCAGCACTGGCTTTGGAATAGAATTTCTGCAGAGGAGTCTGTGAACGTGTGTGTGCGTGCGTGAGTGAGTGAATGACTGTGTGTATGTGTGTGTGTGTGTGTGTGTGTGTGTGTGAGTGTGTGTGTGTGTATGTCTATGTATGTGCATGTGCACATTCATGACTGGCTGTGCATGTGTGTGCATGTGTACATGTGTGTGTATTTGAGTGTGTATGTATGCAAATGTGTGTGTGTGTGTGTGTGTGTGTGTGTATGCGTGCGTGTGTGGGCGTGTGTATTTATGTATGTGTGTGCGTGTGTGTGTGTGTGTGTGTGTGTGAATGAATGAGTATGTGTGTGTGTGAATGAATGTGTATGTGTGTGTGTGTGTGTGTGTGTGTGTTTCTGCGTGTGTGTGTGCGTGAGAGAGAGAGTGACAGCCCGGTGATCTATTTCCCATTACATGTGTAAAAGCTCATTAAGCTCCTCTGGGAGGCTATGTGCTGAGCACATGGATCACGCCACCGCCACGCCCCCCCCACCCGCAGGCCTCCTCCGTCCTCTGCATCGATTTCATGGCCGGCGCGCGCGTGTGTATGTGTGACCGTGATAACAAAATCACCGGGGGCCGACGCCTTTGCGCATCCGAAGCCCCCGCGCCTCCTCCCCGCCCTGGGCCAGCCTCCCTCTGAGGAGAGGAGCGGTGTCTCAACGGCCTGCAGCTCCGATAAGAGCAAATCACAGCCGCCCAGATTGAAGGGGCCGATCATTACAGTCAAGTGTCCCAATAAATCTGAGCGCCATTTACAGCGCAATAGAATGCGCTTATTGTCCGAATGCAACTGCCGCTTCTGACATTGATCTCACTGATAGCACTTGAACTATGACTACTATTAATACTACTGATAAAAACAATTATAAGAAGAACTGCTTTGACTATGGTTAGGATTGTGATTATATAACCACCTCTAATAAGATTCTAATAACTTCTAATTATTATTCTTTTTGCATGATTGCATCGGACATGTATTATTATTATCATTGTTATTATTATTATTGTTATTATTATTATTATTATATTCCGCTATAGTAGCCCTGGAGATAAGACAGTTATTTTTCAGCAACATTATGTCAAATGCTTGCAGTAACAGTGAAAGGAAGAGCAGAAGAATAATGCTTATGTTATTGTCTGGCTTGTGGAATTCCTGGTTGTGGAAATCGTGTACTAAAGCGCCCTAAATCATCCAGGGGCCAGATGGTTTTAAAATCAGAACAGACTGTTGGCGTTCCACTCCTGGGCTCCTCATGGCGGAGTGTTTGCGCTCTCACGGTCGCGGGACGCGGCGCGGCGTAGCGTGATCGCATTGGACGTGCGAGTGCACGCTCCCCCCCCCTTTCCCTCTCCACGGCAACAGGAGACGGCGTGGCGAAGCCGGCACCTCGGCTGAACCGCGCTCTTCCTGTACGGTCGCATACCCGGCCCGGCGGGAGGGAAGTTTTTTTTTTTCAACCCCCCAACCCCCCCCCCCCCCCCCCCCCCTTAACCTTGAGTCGGTTTCAGAAGAGGAGCAGCAGGCAGTTTGCGTCTGAGGACGACGTCGTAAATCACTGCGATGGGATAGACAGAGAGAAAGAGGGAGGGAGAGATAGAGAGAGAGAGTGAGAGAGAGAGAGAGAGAGGTTGGGGGGGGGAACCCTGTGAGAGAGAAGGATGAGTTCATTCTCCCCTCTCCATATGGAGAGCATTCTTACAGTGACAGTGTTAAACCAACCACCCTGCTTCCTGTTTTCCCCCTCATGGCTCGAGGGAACACGTTTTAACCCAGCTTCGGTCTTTTTTTGCGATAAAAAGAATGGAGGGGAAACAAAATGAAGAGAAGGGAGAGGGACCAGGTGTCCAGCGTACCTCTGACAGACTGCTTATTTTAAAAAGTGCTGCGCAAAAGGTGCTATGGTGATGGGGTATAACAATAATCTCAGGAACGTTAAACTGTTACAAAGTATGCCAAGGCTAGCTCTGCATGTCTTCACTTCCAATGGCAAATGGTTTTCATGAAAATGTGGCAAGAGCAATTCTAATTACCTTTGTGGGATAAGGACTGAATTAAGGTCACATTGCACAAAACCATATTAAGACAAACTAAAACTAAGACTAAAAATCCAGTTCCACAACTGGTTCAGATCTGGTACACATTCACACTGCCAGCTATGCCATTGTAAGGTTTAGCAGAATGATTATGCCATACATTTTGATCATTTTTTGAGCTAAAACAATACAACCGAGACTGTATATCACACATATAGCGTGTGAGCATATAGCGGAAGGCATTCTGGGTAATGGCAGTGAATTGGCATGTCCGGTGACCGTTGCGTGTGACCGTTCCTCCCGTGCGATGGCGCAGGCTTGTCCTGTGTCTGGGGAATCCATATCTCTGGCGCACATGTGGAACATGGCCCCGGGGTGACCTTTGACCTCCCACTGACTCTGGGAACAGAGCTTCTGTGTCTGCTTCGGCAGCGAGGAGATTCCACGGTCAAACGCACCGCTGTGAGCTCCGCCGCTCGGGTCGCAAAAACGGGTGTCCTTCGCCTCGTAGACCCAAAAAGAAACTATTTACCCTCTCTGTTTTGCTTATTTACTTATGTATCAGCTCACATATCTTCAGATTTTTAATTGATGTTTAGTCATAATTTTAATGCCAATGAAATTATGTGGAGAAATGCTTCGATTTAATAGTTCAGAGGACAGAGGGAAGTTTGTCGATACCATTTTATTCCTCACATAAATGATGCATGACTGACATCAGTGCTTTTGGGGTGAGGTAGTTGGTAGTCCGAGCATTGTGACCAAATGGCTCATTGCACTGGGAAGGAATTTCAGCGCAAGCCCTACCCGTGTGCTGTCCCACGGTGTTTGCACTCCAGTTCTCTCTCTCTCAGGTGTAGCCCAGGCACACCGTGAGGCTTTCCTCTGTGTGAACATTACAAATTGAAAATGAACATGATAAATCTCCAATCTTCCAGTCGATGTGATTTCCTGTAGGTTTTCCCCTCCCAATGGGGCACAGGGATTTACAGTCATGGGCTGAATTCCTGCTGTTCAGCTGTTCTCATGCTTACCTCCAAATCTGTGTAAAGTTCTCATGGGCAGTTCATTGCAAATTGTTTTACAGCAAATAAGAATAGATTTTATTGATTCATAACTAAGTCCGCCTACGTTTCATAAGTTGTCATGGCTAAGTCTGTTAGACAAGGTGAAAGCATGCCTTCTCTGATAAATCAGATTTGATAAATCGATTGTAAGTAGCATCTCTATGGTTGTTAGCAGTTTGCTAGTAGTCCATTTGGGTTACATGTAGCCATGGTAGCAAACCCCAATGAGCCTCTACAAATACATGGCACACTGCCTGTTCTTTAATGCCAGAGTAGTGGATCAAACAGAAGGTTTGCCAATCACTACATTTATGGAATTGATATGTGTCAATAATTGCACTGAACTTGGGGTCAAAGGTCAATTCCTCATTAACAGTCATATTGCATTGTATGTTCTGTTTCCTGATTGGTTAAAGGTGATAACCTCAACAGATCCATATCAGATACCAAAAACCACCAGGAGAAGGGCTAATAACACAGCTACCACTGCTAGGATATCCAAATCAAATCTCCTAAAATCTGAGATCCCCTCTGTTGCACAAATCTCCCACATCATCCCTGATCTCACTGAAGACATACAGAAACCCTCTGACAAGTCAAGGCAATCAGTAAGGTTGTTCGGGGGGGGGGAGGGGTACATCATTTAATTATCATAAAAAACATATAATTTTTAGCAAGGGGCCGTTGAAAGACTGCCACGGGGAACACTTTGATAGACAGGGCAGTTCGTCTTCATTACTAAGAGCCATTCCAGAGAATCACTCCGTCTTCCGGCGAGCGTGGATGCGCTGCTTGCTCAGGCTGGGACGCAGCACCCAGATTGCTGCAGCGGGTCAGGGTTACGCGACCCGGGATAGTAAGCACAAAGGCATCTTAATGCACGGTCCCGACCGCTCATCCCCACGATCTTCACCAATCACACTGGGGACCACCCTGCAGACTGGTGACCGCATGCAAATGCAGTCAGTGCAGACAAAGCTGTCTGTCGAGCAAGTAAAAATTATAATTCAGTCACACACAGAGCTGTGTGATAAGGAGATGTGCTGCATACTGCTCTGACACAGCTTAGCTGTTCGCTGTCTCCAAGATAAAATAATTTCGAGTTTCTGAACGGAGGGATTGTTGCCACGCCTCTCGTAAATACCTAAGCTGGTGGAGAGACTGAAAATAGGGAAGCCTAAGAAGCCATTTAACCCCATGAGAAGCTATTTAAAACCATACAAAAACCATGATTGTTATGTTTTTAGTGCAGATCCAGCTGTCGCTGTTAAAATGAATGCCAAAGAACCAAGGGCTAAATTCTCAGACACACAGTGTCTCAGAGCTGTAATTAGCAAGGCAGATTTATTTCAGCTTTGACAGTCCCCTCCCATTACTTTATTTAACTCCTTAACTGAAATGGTTATGATTATTACTGAGGACAGCCAAAGTTCTGCCCTTTCTGTCCAATGCATTGTACAGGGCACATTGCCTCTGGAGCCCTTTTGCCTCGTAAGGCTTTGCAAGTGTCGGCACCGTTCGTATTACTTACTTATCTATTGGGCTCACTCCTAAGCCAGCTTATGGAGCAGTGGTAGTTGGCTAATTGTAGCACATACAAAGTACAGTTTCAAGGCTAACTGTAGCACATACAAAATACAGTTTCAAAGTTGAAATTCAAAGTTCAGAATTCAACATTTTAGCAATTTTAACCTTCGTTCCCTGTCTGTAAAATTCTGGAAATATTAAAGAAAAGACATGCACAACGGTTAGTGATTTGGGCAACGTCTGTAGGAAATGGTCTTGAAACAGCGGAAGGCAAACAAATCTCAGCTCATAACCTTCCTCGAAACCAGTGCAAATGACCCAATGTTCTGGAACACATTCAATGGACATAACATGTATGACAGAGTAGCTGCTGTAACAAGGCATCGTAACATCCGTTAGCCATTACAGCAGTGGAGAGCACCTCTTCTCTGTCTTTACACCTGTCCCGTATCCATACAGTAAGATGCGGGTTCCCAGTCCTCCTTTACCTTCAGCTGGGGCTTACACCTCAGACTGAAGCAGAGAGAGCAAGGGGACACTCCATAGTCTCCCAGGATACCAGAGCAGCGGTGTCAGGGAAGGACGCTTTTGGTGCTCCAGCGATGGCATTATTTGCATCAGAGAAAAACAAAAGCACAGACACCTTGACTGAAATGGGTATTCGGCCTGTCAAACCTGAACGCTGCACCGCAAAAATCGTGGTGGCGAGACCTGGATGAACAGCATGATTTTGAACAAGGGTGTGTATTAGTGTAAATTCCCATGGCACTCCAGGACAGGGTGCTGTGGAATCATGGCTGGAAGGGGGGGGTGTAGCGTGCATGGATGGCGTGGAGATTGGTGGTGGTGAGGCGGGGGGGTACAGAGGGGGATGTTCTGTGTGTTTTGCCCTTCAGGAGAAGAATGTATTCAGGGCGGACCCCCTCCCCTCCCCTCCCCCTTCCCCCCAGCTAGGCCCTGTGTCCATCCGTCCAGCCGGGAGGAAGGTGAGGGAGAGGTGAAGGGACTGCCTAAGGGGTCATCCACCGGTTAAGTCCAACCCCAACCGCCCAGCGCTCCACTCCGTCTGCCATGCTCATTACACGCCTGCTTCCTCAGGCCTCCAACACCCCTCCCCCCCCACCTCCCCCACAACAACCAACTATTTCTGGTTTGGGGGGAGACAAAAAATAAATGCTGCATGTTCGTTTGCTACTTAGCAACGGTGCTTGGCAGGACACAGGCCCTCAGCCATGAGCCAGCGCTTCAGGTTTGGTGGTCCCTCGTAAAGCGCACAATGCTAACTCTCTTTGTCCAATGAATGGACAAAGGCTCTTCCACCAAGGAGCGTCGGAAGACGACGGCATGAAGTGGATGGCTTGCGCTCGGTCCTCTCACTTGCTAAACGGCCTTATAATCCGACCTTCTTTCTAAAATAGCTAGGAAATGAGCCTTGGCTCAACCACCACCACCCACCACCCCAGCCCACGCACACAAATCAAACCCAAAACCCATAATGCATTTGTCTCCGCATGCTGGCATGCACTGCAGTCTGAGCACACCACAGAAAGCAAAACAAACTGCCTTGGAGTATCCTTACGCAGGGCTACTCTAAGAGACTGTTTAAAAGACACTGAAGACAGACTGGAGAGAATACAGTTACTTGAGAGGGACTGCCAGCTTTGAAGCAGCGGAGCCGTACCGGGTGAACTTTTTAAAATTGTATTTACCTCATCCTGTATCCTGTTGTAGAGCCTGGCTTTAATGAATGACTTTCAGGTGCAGTGAGCCCAACTGTTCTCACATCTCCTGGTCACACATGGACACTGCTGACGTAATTGGTGAAGATAGTACTGTACCTCCGTAATTGATATCAGGTGCGCTTGTCTACTTCAGCAAGTACACACCGCTCCTAATTCTCATCACTCATTTATTTGTTTGTTATTCTATTGGGCTCTGTAATGGAGCAAGGAATCCATCACACCCTCATGCTTGCACACGCGCACACACACATACTCACACTCAAGCGCACACACACACACACACACACACGCACACACACACAAATGCAATCGCACAATCTACAGGAAGCCACATCCGCAGGTGGTCCAAAAAGATATATGAACTGCGGAACTGAGGCCCAGATTGCGCATAACTGATGTTATCGCAGTTGTCTTTGCTTACAGCATGTGGAAAGGGCAGATGTGCAGAACTGCAGGCCACCAGTAGGTTGTGCATTCATATTCCAAAAGGGAGGCTGCAACCGTATCCTTGTCCAATGTACTACACAGCATTTCCTTTTTATTATACATTCAACTGCCCCCATGTGGAAACTGCAATACATGCAAATGCCCCTATTAGTGACATTAGCAAAGCACATTGATAATATTGACAATATGGTAGAGGATGGATTAATATAATTATTTTCATCAAAATCAGCTGTGTGTGTGAGTGCACGTGTGCGTGCGTGCGTGCGTGCGTGCGTGTGTGTGTGTGTGTGTGTGTGTGCGTGGCATCTCTAGGCTGTGAGTTCGCCAATGAATCTGGATCTGGCTGTGCATTTGTAAAGGATGAGATTATCAGGTCCAGGTCAGACAGGAGTTAGAAGAATGCTCCCAGCTCCAGAAAGGTATGAGCCAAACTCAGTCAGACTGTTTCATATCCACATAGATGGTTGGCAGATACTGCACAGTTCATCTCCCACTTTTCAGACTGATCCCCAGGCACCAAGAAGTGGGGAATAGCGCACAGCACAAGAAGCTTACTCTAAAAATCCGCACTTGTACTAAGCACTGAAATGGCAGCCCAGCTGAAATCAAAGCTTACTCATTTGTGTCCCAATGAATGTTCTCTTATGAGCGTAAATTTATGAAGAGAAGTATTGGGACTCCTTTTCCCATCCCTAAAAGGCTAGGACACTTTTCACAAAGGCCGGGGCTCCTTCTGCGCTGATTTGCAGCCTTGTCTGTGTAGGCAGATATTCCTCGACTGAGAATCACACAGAGCGCAGAGAATGTTAAATTCTCCATGGTGCTAAATCTGAGAATTACATTGTAACTGCACTGTGCTGCTTTTGAAAAGACTGCATATTCCAGCATATTGCATAAATGAAAACAGCATATCCCTGACAGATGTTGCACCAGAAAAGGTAGGTCTACTTTTTCCTTCAGGTGTAGTCTAAAATTTAATAAAATTCTAACAGCAATAATAATAATAATAATAATAATAATAATAATAATAATAATAATAATAATAATAATGGGTTTTTCAGACAATAGCTGCAATAGCTGCACAATTAACCAAACCTTCACAAACTTTCTATCTATGAGTAAAAAAATCCCACTTACTACTTACTTTCTGTGCCAGCTGTTCACGGCATCCAGCCCATCTCCTTGCTTTTTTCCTGTTTGTCAGGTGCAACTCCTTCATTAGACCCCAAGCCAAAGATCAGTGCAGGAACCTCCATGTATCTTCCGATACGCGTATTTGCAATACATGGATATGCATATCTACTGTACAGAATTAAAGTCAGTGTCATTATTTTATCTGTATGTATTATTTTAAATTGTACTATTGTGAAATTCAGCTCGTGGAAGGGTTAATGTTGCTGAATCAAAAATATTTCTCATTTCTGATACGTATGGAAATACGGTCTACCACATTGCTGTTTTAGTTTAAAATAATTGCACGTACATATGGTTACACAAACGGATCTTAATATATAAAATAAGACACGAATTCTTTATTCTTTCACCAAACATACAACATTGTAACTCAATGCAAAAAATAATAACAAAAACCAGTATAATTTATTGAAAACTCGTTGTACATGGAAAAATTGTATCCATGTTAAATTAAATTCATTTTCAAAACATTTACTGACATGAAACATCTTACGATTTATAGCTAGTTATGGTAATAAGGATGGTGATAAAAACCGCCGTCACCACCATCATCACGGGTATTATTTTTATTTCGTATTAACCTGTATGCAATAATGATGATGTAGATGCTTATCATTTGTGGCAAGGATTATATTGCCTTATGAAACTGTTACGCGTCACAGGCAACACTTACTTTTATGCTCGAAAACTTATAAACAGAACAGGCGAAACAAATGGCACGTCCTACCGTCCACGAAACAAGTCAACATTCAAAAAAAAAAAAAAAAACAATACTACATTTGGATGTGATATATGTTTAACTATTTTTGGGTCAATTTCGTCTGATATGTAAGTGCTTGTTGTTAATATGTCAGATTGTCCTCTGGGAATTATTTTCATGTTGTACGAGGAAAGGTTTCTCCAATACCACACGTTTCAGAATGCTGAATTAGAAAGTACTTCACAAATATTTGCTACTCCAATCGACAATGAAGAACAACATAAGGAACAACTCTACATTTGAAAATACCCAAAAATTGAGGCGGGGCCGTTTGTTCGTGACTGTTTAGATCAATTCATCTGTTGTTTTGAATTTATGTGAAAAAAAAAATCCCATGATGCTTAACTCCCATTTATATTTTCACCTACAATCTTCGCATCCAGTCGCCCTTTGGAAGATAAATTCATTAATGTGCAAAAAAGTTTGAAATTGAAGTAATGTTATCAAACATTCAATACATAATATACATATTTCGGTTCAGTGTGAAGACATTTTGTCAGATTTGGGCTCATATTAAAAAGTGTATCGTCATTTCAAATATTAAAGAAATTCTGCAGTACTTGTGTTGTAGCGACGGTTTCGATTAGAACAGTGTGAAACGCTATGTTGCGCCACCTGCTGTATTTCAGCGTAAAGTCTACCAGAATTTAGGCTTGAACATCAGTGATAAAACATAACACATGAAGTATGTAACCCGTCAATAAAACGGACTTCAGATTTAGGATTTGCAAACGCAAGGATTTAACTGCATATACAACAATCTCACCTTTTCTGCGTCGTTAATATTGAAGTTGCTGTCGAAGATATGACATGCTCGAAGGCATATTTTACCAGTCGTGTTCATTAAGTAGTCATAAATATTTCAAAGTTGTTGGGCACTTAGAAGTCTGGTATGTCAATATATCAAGGATTGCAACCCATATGCATTCCTCTTTTTGATATCCCGCAATTATCACTGGAGGCATGATTTACCGTTTCCGACAAAACGACACGTGTCTGGAATTCTTTTTTATTTGGTGACTGGGGAAGCTATAAATTAGAGCCTTTGGAAATACAGTATTCTACTAGAGTCTGTTTGTGTAACCAATTGTACGTGAAATATTCTCGTTTCTTGATTATATGAGGTGGAAACCAGAGACATGATTATCCCATATCTCACTCTGAATGTCCATAAAGATTCATGAGAATTTTCTGTTACTTCCGAAATTATTAAATTTAAAGTTTAATTCTTATAGAAATTGGTAGAAGATTTTTTTTTCGTTTTTGTTCAAAGTGTGAATGTTAGGGCTGTCGTTTTCCCTTTTAAATTTAACCTGAAATTTAAAAAAAAAAATAATAATCTTCTTGCATCTGTGGTCAATTATATTCCATTCTTTCGATATCTGTACACTTTTGTATTTAACATTTCACGTGCACGTTGTAGACAAAGTAATGAAACCGCTCCAGGAAGGTGAGAATAGTCGCGAACAATTTGCTCAAAGGTTTTTCACGGACTGTATTTCTTTGCAATATCTGATCAATTTCTCGCAGTTAAAAAATTACAACTTCATGTTTCTATCGTCACACAGACACACACACACACACTATCGTCACATACGCATACACCCACACACGCGCGCGCGCACACACACACACACACACACACACACACACACAAACCAATTAGATATAGGTCTTACCGCTTTGTTTTCACTATGAAACGTGACAAAATGCTATTACAGTGCGTAATATCAATTATTTTAAGAATGCTTGGAATTTATTGGGAACCAAAGCTTTTTGAATAGGAATTCTTAGGGGAAGCTCTCAATAAAGAAAGCTTTAGTGCCACCTAGCCGCGGGACCGGTGAAAGCATGCACATTGATTCTTGAGTTTTACTAATTCTCGCTTGAATTCTCAGGAAAAAAAGCAAATTTATTCATTTGCTTAGTGATACCATGGTATGTATTTGTTGCTTTAAATAGTTGTTTTTATCCAGAATTGGCACAATGTGAGCTTCGTGTCCATGTTTATTTGTTTGCCTTATTCTGGCAAAAGAAACGTGAAAAAGCCGTTTCAAGAAAAACATTTTCTTTTCCAGACGAACCTTTAATTATGAAATAGGATATAATTTTCCAAATTTACGTCGTAGATATAAAATTAACTGCCTATAAATAGCCACTTGTGACGTCTGTGTGCATACACCTATTCCACATAATTTTAGGGAAACGTCGTTTCCATGTATTCATTTGGAAATACAATGTATTTGCTGCCGTGTAAAATAGCGATTAAAAACATTTTGGATAAAGAAAACGCGGGTGACGAGAGTAATTACAACTTCGCGGCCTAATAAATCGTTCGAAACGATCATTAGAAAGTGACTTTGTCAAAATAAACTGCATCATTGTTTCACCGAAGGTGTTTGAATGTCAGACAAATGGCACTGACGCAGCAGTAGCACTATTGCAGTAATTAGCGTCGCATTTTCTGAAAGTTTGGTAATGTACCGCCGTTGCATTTAAATACATTTGCAATCATCATCAGTTATAATTCAACAGATGGCGTGGTTCCCGACTCGGGCGAACATTTTTTTTTTTCATATCATCGAATTTAATGCACACAACGCTGTCACATTTTTACATCAAGTGTAATTAGATACATGGATACTGATAAATAATCAGTAATAATCCAAACTTTTCAGACTGGTTGCAAATTCACATTCCAATTAATTAAAAGTGTGGGTTGGGATGGATTATGAGCATTTGGCAGTAAAGTTCAGTAGCTCTTAACATTCTGCCACTGAAAAATGGTTTGTGCTTTTTATTGTAACGTTAAAATGAAGTATGGCGTAACGGTGTTTGTCAATATACATACTACGTAAGATCTGTACACGTTCATGTTCAAACTCCAGGTCATATTAAAATCGACAGAGGGAGTATTTGGAACTCATGATAATCAATTTTAACACAAATTCCACTCGCATTGAACCACATTATTCATTGTACAGAAACAAGCAGCAACTTGCATACACATCAAAGACTTTAAAAGTTGCCTGTAGCATGACTCAAATTATCGATAAATGTTATTTTTCTGCTTTTCCTGAAACTTCTTTTTATAGTTGTTGGTTGAATTAGGAATTTTTTTTCCTCACTTGTTAACAACGTGTACAATTAACGTGCACTAATGAGTATAAATTGGTACATTATTACCATAAAATAAATAGATGGTAAAATTCAACATTTCTTTATCAGACAATAATCTATACGTTTATTTTGTTTTAACATACTCTTACACAGTACATAGATATTTATATACAAAATATTGCAGGCCAATAATTATCTCTGCGACCTTGGACGGGGTTTGATATAACAGCGAGTAGTTTAATAGTTTAACAGTGAAAAGGGGCGAAACGCACTAACTGAAGTCCCTGGTATGATACGCCAAAGTATTTCATAGTTTTAAGTGCTTGTACTTGTAGAGTTTCTGGTATAATTTTCACACTAAAATTCAGTGCTTTAACGTCTAAAATTGTATCAATAAATGAAAAAACACCGGTTTAAACTGTCCGCAGCCTTTGATCCGAAGACAGTAATCATCACATCCACAACACTCTTAAAAAGAGCGCTGGCGTCTAAGGGGTCAAGTGATCTGGAATGGCAGCGACTGGTACCTTTTGGCGGGGTTGAGGGGGGACACGACTGGCAGCTGGGAACAGGGTGAGGGCTCTTTATTCTTCCAGATTGTCTCTCGGTCGGGACAGTTTGTTTCCACTTTCCCGACTGTGTCTGTCCCGGTCGTGCGCCCTAGTGTGATCGGGGGAACATCAAAACCTCCCTTGTTTTAACGTGTCAATCCATCGCTTTCCCTAGGTCAGTCTTCTCTTAATAATTAAGAGGCGACAGAAAGTTATGGTCCGTGTAACTAATACAACGTTGCCTGATTGAAAAGAATGTTACTTTTTAGTGCACGTGCAATAATTTGTATAAGTAAGGGTTCTTATATTCCAGTCAACAATTGGTTTTAGCGATTGGAAATTTTACACATATACAACTTTCCTCATGATATTTATTATATTTATTTTTAATGGCTAATTTATGTACATAATCCTTTATGTACATAAATTAGCCATTTAAAGTAAAAAAGAAAACATTATCCGCGAACATTTACTCCTAATCGTGCCCACACAACTCACATGTAATGATCAGATTTCGATTTTTTTGTTTAGCTTCCTTGATTTTGGACCTTTTAAATAAGTGATGTTCTTTTACACTTCTTTTGCACTTTCTGGAAGGTAATGTAGGCCTACTAATTTTATAAAAGCTATTATATTGCTGGTTCTTATACGGTAGGGCTTCATTGTCCAGATAAACGTAGCTCCTGTACTAGCTTTTATTTTATTTTTCTTATTGAATTCGAATACCAGAAGAATCTAAATAGTTTTACACAATCAGATGGTAAAATAATTTATATGTATGTTCTGCTTTCTTCAACGTTTTGAAAAGAAAACTTAAAAACATTTTAATGATTTTTCTATAATCCTGATGATACAATTTCATATCTTTATTTCCTGCTATATAAGATATTTAGATGACAAAACTGTGGCTCAAGAACGCTGAATGCTTTGATACTGGAAGAAAAAAAATATGGTGCATATATAAAGGGATACGGTTTGAGCAGAAAAAAACACGATTCATCATAGATTTTCTTTCATGCTAAAATTTCTGCTATAAAACCAGTATTTGTTCTCACACATACGCTGTAAATATGTGTAAACCTGTTTTCTCGGTACAGGTTTTAAAATTTAAAAATGTACAATCAGGTATGATTTTAAATAAAAATGTCCTTAAATCCCCAAACGTTTTTCTTGAGACAGAAATCGTTTTTCTGGGATCGCTGTCTAACATTGGTGAAAGTAGGAAAACTTAGGTTTTATGGCTCAATGACCCTAACCTTTGTGTGCAAAAGGCAATCTCCGAAGGCCGGGAAACGGAGTGCAGTTGTACTGTTAACGCTGCAGCGAGCATGGTATGCAGAATCAAGATGAATGATACTGTACAATGTTTTGCATGGACCTTTTCTCTGTCAGGCTAAAACATGGCTTGTGAAAATGGGTTTTGGGAGAGGACAAGGGTCTGACCAGTTATTATGCAATGAATGCCTCCAAATTTTTAAAAAGAGGGAGAAGTGAGACAGCAACATAGTTTAAATTTTCGAAAATTAACTTTGTTCAAACATATTTTACACATTAAACAAGTCCATTAGCAACAACAGAGAAAAACAAATCTATATACAATACAATGCGTAATTACATAAATTATTATAGTTATTATATAGAATTATAGCATTATATTTTTCAGCACAAGATAACCCCCCCCCCCCCTCCAAAACACAAGGAAGACAGAACTGTTGCATTTGTGCTCACAGTTCTCCCACTGAATGTTACAAAGGGACAGACAGAGACTGACAGAGATCTGTTATCTTCTAGGTTTTTGAACCACACTCTGCACCGTGACTATTTGGTCTTCTTACTTAAGCAACAGTGTTATTAGAAACATTTTGATACCCTAATAAGCTCCCCGCATTTCCAAGTGAAATGAGGCATTTGTATTCCAGGAACAGCAATCTTGTTCATTGCAGGTAATTTCACAGTCATACATTTTTAACATTTGTCTGTGAATATTTGAGTAACGTAAAATAGACTCGAGGATTATATGCTGGCATTCTCATTCTTTGTTTTTTAGCTATTGCTAAAACTCCTCCACTGTACTTACTACACGTGACTCCTAAGCGCTCTTCATTGTTGCCTTAAATTTATGGTTTGTGCATAAATCCACTGACACACACACAAACACATTCACTCCTTTTGTCAGTGTGCGCCTCAGCCAAACAGCTGCTAAGGTTCCTGTCTACCGCAATCATCACATGACTTCTTTTACGGCTCTCTGTAGAAAACCAAAAAAAAAGGCAACACAGTGAGGGCCAAAGGCAGATAAATAAAGCAGATAAGATTAAATGGTGCTAATCTGCTAAAATGCACCCCCCCCCCATCTCACCCCCCACCTAAGGAACTGGTTTTGTTTTAATTAGCCGAAAATGATGGAAAGTTCAACATCTGCGACTTTCAGCCCGGGACGGTCTGAGTTACAGTGCGCGGAGCAGAAACATCTTGAGGCTTTATGGTTCGTGCGCGCGGAAATATATCAGCTTTTGTTGCCAGATATTTACTGTCTCACTCACGGAGGGATGAACCACGAGGCCGCGCTCGGTGCGCACGTGCTCGACGAATGTTTTCATTCAGGTGTGCGTGGGTTTCGAAAAAGAACGAGCATAAAGTAGACCTTTTAGGACCGGGTGTCCTTTTCTGCCACCCTTCACCTCCCTCTCCTGTCCACATGTAGTGTAGTGTTACGGTGGGAGAGTTATGTTCCCTCAATAAGACTGTCCGGGAGACGGGAGCTTAATAAACACAGGAGTTACTGCTGGCAATATAGTTTTCTGTTGAGGCCTACAGCGCAGGCTGGCAGCCCAGGCCCTGGTCATTTTAAGTGCCGTGACGTTGTGCTTCTTCTACCAGAGGCCGCACATTCACGCTCCTCCGAGAAAGCACAGGGCACAGAAAACGGGGCAACCTCCCACCCCCACCCCCAAAATTTCTAAACTGTAGCGGTTTGAGGAGGATGCCTCCTCCCGGTCCCCCTACCTCCCCTTGTAACTGGACGCCAATCCGGTGATGCCCCCCACCCCCACACACCCCAGGTCAGTGAATATAGTGAGTGTATCAGACTGTTAACATCTGCCCCACGCGCACACACACACACATACACCACGAACCCAAGCAGACAATGTGACAGCCGTGACCGCCGGTGCTCTCCTCCCTCCCCAGGGGGCGATACTGAGCCAGAGTGCCCTTCAGCAGCCAGCCTCCCTGTGTCATGTCAAACACGATGCATCTGCGCCTGCCCAGAGCCCTTACTACACACAGCAAAATGGGTGCCATTCATTTCATGCCAACGAGAGCACAAAGGTCCTTTTTATAATAATGGTCGGCCGACTGTGGAACTGTGGATTGTGTGTGTGTGTGTGTGTGTGTGTGTGTGTGTGCATAAGGGAAAGAAAGAGAACTCTATTTTGCTTGTTAAATTCGTCCTTTTGCTCTGGAACTCCAAGGTGTTTCCTATTCCATTACGGTGGAATCGCACTTCACAGCCAAATCACTCAATAGAATTGCACAGTGATTTGAAGTATTTCTTTGTCTTAAAAAAAGGCTAACAATTTCCCCTCCTCGAGATGTTTTCCAATATTCCCACCCTATAGGCTGGCCTTTGCTTGGAATAACACATTTAAGAAATACCACTCGGCAAACCATATTTAAAGTTTGAATAAAATTGCAATGTCATGTCATGACAGAGCAACATAGAGTGACTACGAAACATACTCTCCATAGCAAAGGAGGATGGACTGGAGAGAGCAGCCTGGGCTGGAGGAGAGCAGAGACTCTGGGGCTCACAGAGAAGTAACCCTTTGATTGAAGGATCCCTTTAACAGGAATAAAGGAGCTGCAGGAAGCCCTGTAATGATAATGATCCTCATCAGCTGAACCATTACCGAATGATGCATATGGCGCACATTTGCTATATGTACACACAAGAACTACATTTTCCTTACATGAAAAACGTTGTGATTTGTTGAAATACGGCTGTAATAGATATCGCCGAGAAGGGCTTTCCACGACGGGAGCATTGTGGTAACTTGGCGCAAGGGAACGAAGTCCCTTCTCGGATAAATAGTTGAGGAAGAGGCCTCATCGGGTGGAGGGCCAACCCTGTTGAGGGTCGTCTTCATCTGTCATTCTGTGCCATTGAATAGAGGTGCATGTTGAGAACACCTTGTCATCTTGCTCAAGTGGTACAACGCCCAACATGCTGCATCACAGAGGCAGTCCTTCCTGAGACGTGCTGAATAAAGTTTTCCATGATGCCTTCAGAACAGTTGTACTCCGGAGGAAACAACATGCAATATTGGTCCTAGAGGTCAGGCCCTGTTCCTAGTGCAGTGGGAGTATCAAGGAGAGCATGCAGACTTTTCAGCTGCACCGTGAGGGAGGTGGAAGACACAGCCCTCCCCCCCGTGCAAAAAACAGCAGATCATTATGTCATTGGGGCGCCCCCCACTCCCTTCACCTGTCCAAGTCTCCCAGAATAGAGTAAGCCCTTTCCCTGGTCTCTTCCCCCGGGGGTCAGAGGATACACCTCAAAGAACACCCTGCCACCACCCTCTTCCCATTGCGTGTCAATACCACGTAGCCGGGCTCTCCAGCAGAACCCGGGGATCCCGCCGCCCCGACATCAGACGCGGTTTGGCCTGGCGTAGACAGGTTTACAGGGGCTCCAAAGCCCCCGTGCTGGCCCACCTCCTGTCGCCCACTTCGCCCGGGGGAGCCTTTCAAAAGCAACAGCTGCCGCAGCTGTTGAGGGACGTTTTTATTCCCTGCCAGTGCCAAGTGACAGAAAAGGCCCTCGCCGCTCCGGGAACGCTGATGCCGTGATTTCTTCTCACCCATTCCCCCTTCGCGGGAGCCCAGCAGGGAAATAAAGCAAAACGGGGCCCCTGAAAGAGCAGGATTTACAACCTGGGCTGGAGACAGGAGGGCACACTCTGGTGGCACGCGATTGGCTTTCGGGTGTTTACCCGACAGTATTTTGAGTCCAGTTGGAGAGGGATTGATTCCTTTGTGGTGTTTGTGTTTGTGTGGGGGGGGTGGGAAGGAAGTCATGGGGGGCATGGAATCCTGGTGGGTTGAGGAGGGGATTTGGGGGGGGGGTCGTTTAGTGTTAGCACGGCCCTCTCCCTCTGAAGCCGGGCCTCAGCTGTCAGCACGTTGCAGGGGACGTGGAGACGCCGCCACGGCTGGCCTCTCCGTGATCCCCGTGTTCTTTGTCACGCGGACGACTCCTCCACGCCTCGCATCGGCAAGCCGCATTTTGCAGACACGCGTGCACGGGGAATACATCAAAATAACATATTTCGACTGCGGCCGTTCCAGACAAAGGTTGTTTCTTTTTTTTCCCCTCTTTTGCTCATTTTCTCGCTCCCCCGCTTGCTCTCTTGTTCCCCTTGCGCACCCCGTCGGTGCTCTTTTTATTATCCGCAGCCAAACATCTCCCATGGCTCCCACCCTCAGACGCTGTTTTTTTTATTTGTCCCCCTGAATAGTTTATTCAGCCGATAAAGGTTTTGTGCGATATCTGCGCGGCGTCGGCCATCCTTTATATCTGTTCCACTATTAGGAGATGATTGTATTTGCAGTTAAACATGTGAATGGGGGCTGTAAATCTGAGCGGAGAGATTTAGGGAGCCGCAGCCAGTGCCGAGCGCTGTCTGAGGGGAGCCTTTTCTTCGCCGGAGTCAATGGCACACCGTAAATTCCTCTCTGGGTTCCTGATCAAAGGCAGCGGGCTGCCCAGCCTTTCTCCCGGGGCAGTGGGGATCTCCGTGGGCCCGCGCCTCTCTCGCTCTCACAGTCGCGCTCGGGGAGGCCCACTTTTTTGTTCCCTTTTGTTTCTGATCTGAAGCGGGCCGAGCGCGCACACACAAGCACACACACAGAATGCACATGTATTTGTGTGTGTGTGCGCGTGTGTTTGTGTGTGCACTCGGGCCGCTTCAGAGCAGAAACAAACACACACGGAACGCACACGTACTAGCTGTTGTTTGTTTGATCTGAAAGACTTGTGTGTGTGTGCGTGTGTGTGTGTGTGTGAGTGTGTGTGTGTTTGAATGTCACTTTGACCACTCTAATCTTGAGACACACATAAGGGCTCAGTGGGTAAACTATATAATAATAACAAGAATAATAATAATAATAATAATAAGAAGAAGAAGAATACATACATACATACATACATACACACAAATACACAGACAGACACACACACACACAAGTCTTTTGGATCAAACAAACAATGGCTGTATTGATTCCAGCAGTCTGTTTCGCGATCATCCACAAGAGACGCTCACCCCTGGCAGAGATGGCGCACGCCGTTTGGCTGGAGAGTTCCTCTCTCTCTCAGTCTCCTGACACTGATGTATCAGCAATATTACTGTCAGACTATCAGAGGCATACCTCACTTCCTCCCACCATTCCCTCCCTGTGCTGCTGTCTGTCCTCTATGACAGTTTACTGCCTGTGCCTTCTCAAACTGCATTACTGGCTTTTTCATTCAATAAAAGCTTGATTGCAAACCTTTTGTGACCCCTGACTTAAAATGCTCTGTCTCTCTCTCACTCTCTGTCTCTCTCCATCTATCTATTTTTCCAACTAGTTGAATTAGTCAGTAGATTAACCATATATGTTTTAGGTAATTACACTGAAGTGGATTACAATTTTGAACTTGTTTACTAAGAATTTGACACATACATACGCAAAGGTGTGCCCATTGTTTAAATGTCTTTGGCAAGTATGAAACACAGGCATGTTGGAAATTTTCACAGCTCAGCTTTCTGCAAAGCATGAAACATTACACTATACAACTGTTGCAGAAGAAATTTATGATGTTTAGCCAACTCAAATGGCTAGCTACTTCAAAGCTTGTTGTGGTTTAGTAGCTAGTCAGTAACAGCATCTTAAAAACCGTCTACTTATCTACATATATCTGTAAATCAACATGAAGTTAGCAAACTAGCTAACTCAGTTTGTGTTTGTGTGTGTGTGTGTGTGTGTGTGTGTGTGTGTGTGTGTGTGTGTGTGTGTCTTTGTGCACACCTGCATGCGTCTGTTTGGGTTACTAGTTAAAACTGTTTGGCGGCAAGGGTTTTAACTCGATCAAGCTCAACTGATAGATCAAGCATGCCTATTTATAAAAATATTTTTATGCCTGTTTGTTTTGCATTCAGTTAGTGATAGAGTTCAACACTTACAATAGCTAAGTAGACACCTAGCTTTTTTGCCTAGCAAGCTATACACATGTATAAATGAAATGGATGTGAATAAATATCACTGTTCACATGAAAAATGATGGATCTTGTGCCAGAACTCTGTGTGGGAGATGCCTGTTGTTTTGTGCCATATTTGCACCTTTCTGCTCATCCTTAAAGTCAAGCAAAGAGTCTTCAGTTATCTAAACAGAATCAGCTTCAGGAGAGGGTCAGTAGAGACAGTGGGGTTGGAGATAGAGATGCTGTCTGTGCCATTGATCGTCCCTCACAATCCTTCCTTACAAAGCTCTCGTTCCTTCTGCCTCCACTTTGCTGCCTCCTGATGGCTGCTCTGAGTAGGGGTGCGTAGTGACAGTCACTGCTCCCCCCCCCCCACCCCTCCCCAATCCTAATTAGGAAAAATGTGTCCATTTGGCAGGAGCTGTGTGCAGACTGGGGCCCATCAAGCAGATCTTATGTTCCTAATGAACAGCAGTGGCGGCAGCCATGGCAGCCACGCTCACTCTCTGTCTCCCAAACCCCGCCCCCTCCCCGGCCCCCGGGGGCCCCCGTCGCCTTCTGTCTCACCTCACCACCAGGGTTCACCCAGAGGTCAGGGCTGGCCCGCACTTCCTGTTGACGAAACCTTCCCTCCCCCCTGAACGAGGGAGAGTGCCTCTGTAACGTGCATGTACAGAGAGAGAGAGAGGGGAGGTGCTGCTTAACCTCTCCTTCGTCCAGCGCAGCGCCATAAATTATAACCTCCCCACCCCCAAAATCTCCCCGGCCTCCCCTCAGAGAGAATGCTTCACCTTTTCAGGCAGGCGGCCCCCTGAAAGATCAGCTGCCACGCAGAAAGTGCCCCTCTCGGTTTTGGAAGGCTGGTGTTTTGCACAGGCCCGGGTCTCCCAGGGCACAGAGCACTCGGAGTGGTGAAACCGTCTCATTGTTTCCGCGGCGGCATAAATGACCCTTCCCACTGTACTCGTGGCTCCGCGCATGCGGGAGGGACCCACGGGTGGCGGCTGCGTACGGCTTCCCGCCACGTTGGAGCGGCTCAATGATCCGGATCTAATGTCACTCTCTTCCTGGCTGCCCGGGCCTCATGAGCTGCCACCGCTGGAGCCTGGGCCCCAGCCCCCGGCCCCTCCGTGGGGGGCCGGGGCTCACGCCAGCGAGCAGGCCTCTGCCAGCAGCCACTGCGGCACGCCTCACGCTGCCGAGCGAGTGGCCATTTGTTCACCTAACTGTCCCCACAGCAAGCCTCAGTCACTGGGGCTGTCATACTTTAGCCCCCCCCCCATCGAAGCAAACCACACACATGCATGCATGCACATACACACACTGAGGCTCACAAACACACACATACACTGAGACTCTCACACACACACGTACACACACGTACACACACACACACACATCACACACACACACACACACACACACACACACACCACACACACGCACACACAGACACACACACATACACACACTGACACTCTCTGTCACACACACACACACACACACACACACACACACACACACACACACACACACACACACACACATCACACAAACACACACACACACATACACACACACACACACATCTCACACACACACACACACACACACACACACACACACACATACACACACACACACATCTCACACACACACACATACACACACACACACACACACACACAAACACACACACGCACGGACACGCACACACACACAATGACACTCTCCCTCTCACACACACACACACACACACACACACACACACACACACACGCACACGCACACACGCACATCTCACACACACACAAAACGCAACGCAAACAGAATGGCGAAATTTGTGCATCGGCCGTGACTGCAATGCCAGCGGCGGTGGTGCAGGTAATAACGGCAACAGCGTTCGGGTAATTATCAGCAGAGAGCTTTGAGTTATGGATCTGAGAGAAATATAAATGCGCCCGGCATTGATTTTTCAATTTCAATGAAAATGCACCGTGTACGTGGAGGGCTCCCTTAAATCAATTTTGCGGCACGAAAAGGATCTGTGACATTTTTATGGACGCAGCTGATGCGATGCGGCCAGACTCTCTAATCGCGCCCGGCCCCCCCCTCCTCCCGCCTGCGACGCCAGTTGCGTTCGAGTTACAAAGCGATATCGCATCTGTATTGAGCGTGGTCAGCAAAGTGAAGTGATCAGCAAACATTTTCCACATTTCCTCGAGGAAGTCCCCACTTTGAAACAGACATATTGGCTGCAGGTTCCACGGTGACTCCACTGTGTCTCTGACTGAGTGTGTGTGTGTGGGTGTGTGTGGGTGTGTGTGTGCGTGCGCTCGGGCACGCTAGTTATGTGCATCTAATGGATGGGCCTTTATCTCACAGAGTTTTTGTTATGTTGGGTCTTATCTTTCTATCCGCCTCAGAAAGGAAAAAAATCATTGATCAATCATGCATGCTTCCAAAGGAGAGATTTTGTTTCTCAATGACCAAATGTTCTACTTCTGTACACGAGAACAAAACACAAAGTGTAAGTCTTTCATATGGGTGAGTGTTTATTTGCTATTTCGCTTTGCACATGTGATGTATGACCATTTCAGATTTTAAGCTTATTACCCTTTGATGCATCAGCATCGTTAACGTTCTATTTCTGGGAGAACAATAAAAGAAATGACACGTTTCCCCTTTTGGAAGAACCGGTGCGTGTGCAGTTTTGAGTTGGTCGGGATGTTGTTTTACGGACCTGTCGAGAAGGTGATGTGCCCGTGACCCGAACATGACCCCAATAAGGACGAGGACTGCAGGGGAGTCCCGAGTGGGGAGGAAACTGTCACCGGAGACACCACTGCTGCCCCCATCACCTCCTCCACAATATACACATATTTCATCTCCTCAACTCCCATTTTACTGGGATACTTCATGCTTCAGTAAAACATAATACAAAATAGTATTTGCAAAGAAGTCATCTGTATGTACAACATACAAACATGCATACAAGCATACAAAACATACATACAGATGACAATATGTGAGTTTGTGTCTTTTTTAATAAGTGAAAATGTTAAAAATATTTGCTAACATATAAATCTTACATGTTAATAAGTTAAATTACATATGTGCATAATACATATATATATATATATATATATATATATATATATATATATATATATATATATATATACATATATACATATATATAAATTGATTGAATCACTGTATGCTACAGAGATATCTCTTCACAAAGTTTTGAAGGAAAAAGATTACTTTCTGACTGCCCTGGTTCCAGGGAGTTTTGGGAGGGGAAACTGGATGTTGTAACCCCACCCACTGTCCTCCCACCATCGGTCTGCTCTCAGCCTAGCCCCCCCACGCACCCACCCACCCATTTTAATTCACTCGAAAACCCAGCTCATGATTGACTCACAGCCCAATTAAAGAGGAATTTAATAGGAGAGTATATTATCTCCCTCAGGTCACCTCCACATAAATCACCATTTTTATAGCAGCGGCAGCCAGCAAGCTCATAACACCATGCTGAGAATATAATAATAACTGGGTGAAACAGAGGAGCCAAATTTACAGCTGTCTGGGTGGGTTAGGTGAGCGCTGTTATTGCAGTTTAGACCTACCATAATGCCCCCCACATCAAACACGCTTCCACTCATACATATATAGTACACACTGTCCGTACGTGTCGTGATGAATGTCTTCCAGCTTTTCTCTCCCTCTCTTTTTTTTTTTGATTTAATTACTTTTGCATTCACCCATGTATGAGAAGATATAGGTCTCTGGGGTACCATGAATCACCGAGCACTGACAGGCCTCCTTTTTCTCCCATGGTGCTCATCTCACAAAATGGTGTCTCCAGATGACCCGCAAACATGCTCTCTCCCTCGCAAACCTGTGAACGTCCGGGTTTTTTTTTTGCGATTTTGTCAGCCCGGGAGGGTGAAGTTAAAATGAGAAAATGGGCGCAGCGGCAGGAACCATGGGAACGGGCGAATAATTAAGCACAACCCTGGCCCCTAACGAGGGCGAAGGACCCAGAATGCATGGAGGCACACGCAGGCGATGTGAGCTTTACCAGGGACTGCACTCTGAGAGCAGAAATAACGGAATAAATGAGGGGGGTGTCCCCAAACAGCATGCGATTTGCTCATCCGAAACCTCGACAGTTCTGCTTTTCATCACAGCGATCGCAACATCAAATTAATTGGCGGTGGTTTGAATCTGTTGCCATCAAAATAAATGGTGTTGGGATTAATTTCCAGCAAATGAAATCCACAGTCCTTATTTCGCCATTAAAAAAGCTGTTTCAGAGCCACCAAATAAAACCAAACATCAATAACAATGCAATAACTAATGATTCAACAGCGACTGATGAACCCAGTGCTGCACGCTACCTGCTCCTCAGGGCTAGCCTCCATGTGTCTCTGATATTGATGAGCCAAGCCTCCAACCTACTTCCCACCCACCCCCACACACATGCACACACACACACACACACACACACACACAAAGACACACACATTCGACCGCACGTGTTCACACGCAAACACTTGTGCACACAAACACACACACTCGTACACACACATGCACACACACAAATGCACGTCCATGCACTGATACACACATGCATTCATACAGTATGCACACACACACACACACACACGCACGTGCAAACACCCACACATGTGCTTGCGTGCACACAAAGCTCCCTGGTCGTTAGTACTCCACACTCCCCCTGCTACACCGTGAGAGAAGATGCCGGAGCGTGTCTCAGCAGAGGGCAGGCAGGGTTCATCCACGGGTTACTCCACAGCTGCGGCTCCCCGCGCGCTCACCCAGAGAACGCGCAACGTTCTCGCAGCGCTGCTGCAACGTTATTATGAGAGCGAGACTGTGAGAACTGGATGTGTGGGTGCAGCTGCATCATTTACACATGAGCTATGGCTACTCCAGAGGCTATGACTCCATGAGACAATCAGGACCAGCATGAAAATAAAGGTGAAAACATCATTTTATCTTATTTTAACATCGTATTATGATCATTTCTTGAATAGGATTTTACATAAGAACATATCAATATATAATTTTTAGTGGTTTCACAAGTTTTTTTTTTTTTATTTTGCCAGTTAAGCATTAGTATTAAACTATTAAGCAGATAGTAATACCACCTGCTCCCAGGCAGGAAGCACTTAAAGTGCATACGGTATCTGACAGCATGCGCATACAATACTTCTTCCAATGCAAGAGCATGGTTAAAGACTTTGGCCATGGCACATGTGCTAGACTGATCGCCACACATTGTGATTACTGATCATTGCAGGGTCACAATGCAAATGTGACAGTATATGGGCCAATTAATTAAGCAGCAAATGGAGCTCTCCACCTACAGCTGACTAAGGGCAAGAGCGAGAGTCAGAACTCGCCCAACTGTTCGAGCAACATCAACAAGTTGAAGTAAATGTTGGAGTGGAGACATGGGAGGAAGTTTGGAGCCCTAATTTCAATGTGACAGTATGGGTGACCAGAAATGGGTTTGGGCAAATCAGCCCTTGATTGGGCAAGAACCACGGATAACTAAAGCCAAACTCCAGGAAGCCTGTCCAGGAAGCCCGCTTTCTGCTCCACTCTCTGGTGCTTTGATTGAAAGAGCTGCAAAGCAATACTTGCCTCCAGCACACAACATACCGTGTAGCACAATTTACCCACCTATCAGACACCGGCACATTCTTCTTTAACTCTGTCAAGATGCACATTGCTTATTTGTCATTCGCCAATATTTGGCAATTGGACCAAAGCCTTCGCAGTTCGACTTGGCGTCACATCAATACAGGAAGCAGAACAGGGCGAGACAAAGACACATTGATTAGCCCATTTGCATTCTTTAGACGTCTGATGGAACTATATACAAGCATGTCATCCAATTAAAATTCCAATAACCAATAAGAGCATATTAAAAATTCATATGGGTTATTTAAGGACTTAATTAAGAAATGAGAACTCTTGAGCTGGGGTCGGGTGGAAGTGGGTCCGTTTTATTGGGATGAAGAGGGGAGAAAGCACTCTGCTGTCTGCCTGTCTTTCCGCAGTGATAATGCATAGGTTAGATTTGTATCTGGTGCCTTGCACTGGCTCTGGAAATGGTACAAATGTTAAATGTCACACAATAACGCAATGTTAAGGTGAGTGTTAATGATGCATTCAGAAGAGACTGAGAGGGTGGAGCACAGGACGTGCATGAATAATATGAGGCTAATCAAGCAAAGCCCAGCAAGAGGTGTCACGTCAATTACCGAATTTGAGACCTTGTGATCTCTAGAGCCCACAAATAGTGATATGCCAGTGTGTAAGTGGAGTAAATCTTCCCAACACATTCATTCACATGCACAATCCTTCAACACACATACACACACACACTCACACACACACACACACACACCCTCAACACACACAGACATACACACATCTGGTGAAGCCACTCCAAGACACCCAATGCAAGGCCTCATAACTCCCCCATCTGTCTTGCTTTAGCTTTGATGTCGCTGACATTCTTTGATTACCGCCTCTGTCAGGGCTGTTTCCCACACAGTGCTAATCCCGCAGACTGAGGGTAACGAGGCCCATTCAGGGCAGAGGGCTGGGCCTACAGCTTCCATGGAAAACAGGCAGCATGGCATGTGTGCTGGAGGTGGCCTGGGATGAAACCACAACAGCTAACTGTCCCATGCACAAGTCATCTCGGCCACATGTCACGTTGGAACGCGTGGTGGATCTCCGACGCAGAGTGAAGACCCACCTCTTCAGACTGCATCTCGATTCCACCTCAGACCCCAGCCCCTAACACCTGTTACGTGTAGTACTTGCTGTTTAGTATACATGTAGTATCGCGACGGTAGTATGCTTGGCTTGCCTTGTCTAGTCAGATTGCATGAGCTAAATTGTGGTAGGGCTTGAATAGTGTTATGCTCACACTCAGTGGTTTGGGAGTGTTGTTCGCCTGGTCTGACACTGTTTCTTATTTAACTTGAATGGATACACCTATGTTCAATTTTGCTAGAATTCACTCTCAATAGCAGTGTGTGCTAAATGAATGCAATGTAACGTAATGGATCTCTATAGCTGGCTGTGCTGCACAGTGGTCTTTTGCTGGTTAGGAGCTGGGCTGGGGGAAAGACAGCTGATGGGTGCTCAGCATTGGTCCTCGCAGCTGGAAGAGGTAGAGGTGGCAGCCGTGACGGGACCCCGGGACGAGCCATCGATTCACCCGCTTGGGCTGCTCCCCTGTGCCCACCTCCACCCCCTCCATCCACATCCCCCGCGCTCCCTGGGGGTCTCGTTAGAGGTGACAGCGCTCGTCACTCACCCCCGGAGAGGCTCCCCTGGAGGACTGCGGGGATCAATATCACCCTGGCGTGTTGAAGAGATGCCGGACGTCGACTCCCACAGCCCGCCGAGGGAAGCGTCATGTCCACCTACTCACGAGGACCCGTGTGTCCATCTTTCCCACAGTCCAGACTCACTCCCAGAGGTGATGCAAGCCCTGCAAACACACAAG
The DNA here is from genome assembly GCF_013368585.1 of Megalops cyprinoides. Lineage (NCBI taxonomy): Eukaryota > Metazoa > Chordata > Actinopteri > Elopiformes > Megalopidae > Megalops > Megalops cyprinoides. The sequence goes on from NC_050601.1 coordinate 19,706,708, forward strand.
CTTTACACATGCAGGCACTGTGTGAGGTTGAATCTGAACCCTGATGAATGCGTCTTGGGGACTTACCGTAACAGCAGCTTTTTACCTGTGCACTTTGTACAACACACAGTAGTCCTAGAGTAGCTAACTGGGAAGCCATGTATTGACACAAGTTCCCACAAGTTCCCCTACTGAGGTTTTATTATGGCAATAAATCAATCTCCCCCAGATGAGTCTTGCACTGTTTCCAACTTCTTTTAACAGGGCTGGTTATGGGATTCAGCCCTCAACCTTAGATACTTGAGTCTAGAGGTCACCCCAGTATCGGGGGTAATAAGGGTAGCGTAAGGTAATGCAATTGTAGCATTACAGAGATGACAAAGTAATGTGAAAACATTGCTATCACGTTGACTGTGGTTACATAGAGGTGTGAAGTGCCAGGCTTGTTTGTGAGCCCGGCTTGCTGGTCCACTGCCACTTGTGAAAAACCTCACGCCGTTCATTTCACTACAGCACGTGCCCTGTATCCACCAATCAAAGCCCGCCATGTCGGTGCAGCTGTGTGATGCGCCTGCCAGGAGCAGGAACAAATGGCCCTCTTTCTGTCCTTCTCGCTCCCTCTCTCCCTCTCCCTCTGCCATGTGACTGCAGGAAGGAGATAAGAGCCGTCCCTTTCACACCTACAGACACCATGTTTCACCATTTGTCTCTCTTCCATTGATTAATGGAGAGAAAAAACCCCCATCAAATTTACAATCAAAAGTACCATTCTTTAAAGTTTGATTGGCCAGTCTCTCTGCATTGCATTCATATTTAGCACGTTATTCAAAATCCATGGCTGGAGATGTTCTTCCTAGGTCATACTGGTGGGTTGTTAAAATTTCTTCCCAATGAAAAACAAATTAAATGTATATCACAAAGGAAGGATTTCCTTTCTTGCTATGATCACTGGTGATTGTACATAAAAGCACTAACGATAAATCTAAATAAAGCCTCTCACGGGTTTCTAATTAGTTCTTGAAAATTAGGTCGTCTACTGCTATAGATACGTGTTTTTTATGGTCATGAGCATGAAGATTTGTGTGTGTGTGTGTGTGTGTGTGTAAAATATAGATATACACTTTTAATTTTGGAATTCTTCATTCACAAAATATTAGTGGATAATGTCAGCATTATCAGACAATTCACATTTGTGATGATGATGAACCTCCTGGCTTAGCATGTGTGTGTAGCTTAGAGCATAAAACAGCAGAAAATAATTCTTGCATATATTATTTTTATATTAAAATCAGGGAATAAATGTTTAGTTTTAAAAATGCACTTTAACCTGGATTTGTAAAATAAATGTTTAACCAATCAAATATGAAACAAATATTTAGCCAGAAAAACATTTGGAAATGCAATCTGAAATTTGGATCATATAAATTAATATCTAGCAGAATTGAAATATATAACCTTAAGTCTTAACACAAATATAAAACATATTTTGGTTTTCAGAATATTTAATTGAAATGTATTTACATCTTCAAGTCTTGTTAAGACACGTTTCCATGGTTATATATCATGTGACAGGTATGCTAATTGAACCCACCCACTGAGGACTGACAGAGAAATGAGGCAGAAAATGGGCACAGTATAGTGACTGGATCTGGCGCTATGAGAGACAGTGTTATTACAGCAATGATGAGCAAAACGATGAATCACTGTTATTTTAACACTCAAGCAAAAAAAAAAAATATATATATATATATTTACTTTAAATCTGTGGAAAAATATCAGATTTAGATTAAATTTGAGAAAAATGTTTTTTTTTTTGCTGTGCTTTAAATTGACACCCCCTACACAACATGGGCTCTACCAACAATATAATTCAAGCACTTGCAAATCCAAATCATTAAGTATGTTTGAAAAATATTTGTTTTTTTTTCCTAAACCTTATTTTGCTTCAAGTGGCTTCGAGCGCTTCCCTTACGCGGAGCTGGCGGGGCCCTCGGAAAGCATTGATGGCACAATCAAAGCATCTGCATGAGGAAAAGTATCATTTTCCATACGACATTTTAATCAATGGCTGAGTAATGCATATGAGCACAAATCACCCAAAATTAAGTTAAGGGTATGTTGACGAGCTAATGGGAAAGCAATCTGCTGCTATTGCGTGGTATCAGACTCGCAATAAATAATAGCCAGATTACAGCCAAAGGTAAAGACAAGGGAAGACTGATGAAGGACTCAGTGCCTCTGACAAACCATGCAGATAGCCACCCATCTGCAGAAAGATGGCTCTGGTACCCATTGATGCATCTGCTTACCCAGTTGCTTTTTGTGTCATGAGAAGAAAAAGTGAAATTACAGTGGAGCACAATTATGAATAATTAATAAACCTGTTTCCGGTCAAATGCAAAAATGGTATGGCATAAAGTACTGCATCATTTGCATATGGAATGATCCTGTCCCTCCTGTATTATTTAGCAGAATTGGAATAAAAAAAAGTATGATGTGTTTTTTTTTTTTATATCATGCATATTAAAACTGTACACTATCATTTGTCAGCTATTTGGAAATCTTTCTCTCAGTGTAGCGGTGTCTCTTTTTTGCTCCTGAGTATGCTCGTGACAAAACCAAAACATTAAGCAGACGAGTCCCCTTTCGGAGTATTTAATTATGTATCTAATTTTGTAATGAGAAAGTGTGCGGGTGGTTTTAATCATCTCGTCCATCCTCTCGAAGCACTCGAAAATTCCCTGCAGCAGACACGCATACGAATCAATGCCTGATGGAGCTGATTGATCGCGTTGGTATTAGCCAGGTAAATCTGGGTCGAGATCTGTTTGAAAGAAGCTTTGATTAAGATGAATTATTTGTGATGGGAGGCTTTTTTTTTCGTTATTATGGGAACTGTGATGGATCGCTAGCCGGTTTTTCCATTACTTGGCAGTCCCGGAGATGTTTGTTGCTGGAGAAAGCATGGCCTCCTCCAATCACGAAGCCACCAGTCTTGAGGTCATTTTTGGGAGCTTGTGCTCCTAGCTTGGCTACTTGTGATATTCCTGGGTGCTGAGCTGATAACCCTGCTTTGTTAACCCAGCCCTTGTTGAGGAAAGTATTTCAGAGGGGAAGTAGGCCTCGATCTACATGTTAATCTATATATTCATTTTCCATATGTCTTCATTGTGTTCAGACTGCATCGAGATCACACAGCGGCGGTGAACCAAGTCCGTTCATAGTCACAGATCTTGACCTGGTTTGAACACAGTGGTGACATGTAGTGATTCACATAAGGTGACCTGCACATGCATTGGCACAGAGAGACCTCCAGCCACAGGTCCCAGCTCCACCCTGCAGCCAGACCCCTTGTGGGAGGCCAGCAGGACCTGAGTGTCATCACCTTGTAGGAGAACCATAGACAGACCCTAATGATGGAGCTCCGTTTCCATTCAGCAGTAACACACAATGTCTCCTTTCTTACATTTATTATGTAATGTCGTTTTGGTGACAAAAAAAAAACGGTTAAAAAACTGGCATTTTTAATCTCACTTCTGGAGGAGGGGTGACTACCTCAGGGGAGGTATTACAGTTCAAAATTGTAAAACACAGAAATGTAATTCAGTTATATGTCAAGGAAAACAAAACGTATGTTTTAGCACTTCACAGGCCTCGTGTCCCTGTTCAGAAGAGCACAGCGTTTCCCATAGGCCATTGCATCTGAAGGATGGCCCATTTTTAGTTATTCGCCTACACTGCCCTCTCTTGCCCCTCTGCGGAATCTCTTTGTACCACCGAACAAGATGCTTAACCTGAATTGTGTAAGTATCCAGATGTCTATAGGGGATAGGTATGCGAAATGTATGCGGAGGGCGTCACCTAAGCAAATAGACGATGTAATCTAATGAGCTTGGGGGGGGGTTGTGGGGGGTGTGTCAGAGGAGATGGAGGGCAGGGTTAAGGGGCAGTGGAGAGAGGGGGAACCTGTGAAACATGAGGCTGCACTGCTACCCTGTGGAAGAACCTCAGAATACAGTCTGCATCTGCGCTCACAAGCCACTGCCATCTACTTTGCAACAGCCTAGCAGATTTGATTCCCCTAAATACCCCGTGAGTTGAAGCGGTCAGGTGTTATTTATGTACAAAATAACCATGCCATGGCATAAATATTGTAAAGTGAGCTGCATAGCTTCTCTGTCCTTTCGTTCCTGTGTAAAGTGATTCCAGGACGAGGTGCAACTGTAAGCTTGGCACCTTAGATAATCTCTTTTTCCCATTTTGAGTCAATGGCACAGATTCAGACAGGTTCCAGACTTGAGGCACAGCCAATATTTAAGGAGAATATATACAAGTGTCAAACCAAAAAAGTCTAAAACAGAGGGGCCGGTTTCTTACAAGGATGTGAATTTTAATTGTTTTGAAGTACCTGGTCGTGTTAAGTTATGACTCTGGCGCAGGGAAAACAGTCTGTCTACAAGAAAATTAAACCCTCTGTTTGTACATCCTGTGTCAACTTTCATTTACAGTACAACTTCCTTGAAATTCAGTTGAATCCCATTCTCATCAATTATATATTATGTGTACAGTCAGGGAAATGCCATGTTTGTTTAGGGTCCTTTGACTCAAACTCTTTGACACACCTACACAATGTCTCAATAAATCTTAGACAACATATCTCAGGGGTGAGTCAGTAGAGGTGAAAGCAACTGCAGTACCTCATGTGCACTGCAGGGGGTGCTGTGACTTGTCAGGTCTAGGGTTTCATTCTCACTGCTGGACAAGCAGTAAGCGACCATTGCAGTGGCAGGGCTAATTAATAAATGTAAGTGCAGCAAAAATATTTTATGCCATAGAGGGAATGTGAAAGATGGTCAAAATGCATGAAAATCGCCATCAACTCTTACTGGACCCCTGTTAACGTGTTTTTTATTGTTCATTTCTCCTGCAAATCAACACATTAGCCTATCAGCCTCACAGACATTTGTCTATCTTCTCTCCCTTCAGCACGTGTCTGTTCTGTCATGCTTTCTAAAGTCCAGCTGTCACACGGAGGGCCAGGCCTTGAGATAGCAGGGATCTTTCTCTTCCTGCTCAGCAGGCGGCCTCTGCCATGTCCAACAAAGTCCTCGCCGCCACGGATCCGCATCCTTGGCGGATGGCGCTTCGCAGGAGCACTTCAAGGTGAATTTTCGAGCGCGGGAACAATATCTGTTATGATCGCATTCCTGCGCGGTGATTTATTGCCCCTTTTAACACGAGAGCCGCCGTTGTCCTGCGTTTTTTTTTTTTCCCGGCGCTGAGGAAATCAGCGGAGGCCTGAGGCGGAGGTGATGTCAGCCTTTGGCCCAGCGCTACGGCCTCAGAGGAGAGCTGTCCGCACCGAGAGGAGAAGCGCTGAGCTCAGTGATGTCTTCTTTTACCTGCAGACTCTGCTGCATCAAAGCCCAGGGAATACCATACTGGAATACCTGCCTATGATGATCCTGCTGGCGTGACTTTCTGTGTGCGCCACAGATATGAACTGAGCCCCAGTGGAAAAAAATTAAGCAAATGTGAAAATGTTAATCTTTCACACCCAGTTCCACCCATCACGCAAAGGAGAGGGTGTCACCGTATTTGTAAATTTGTCACGGGGACCCATTTTCCTTTCGAAGAATGACAGCCAACCGCAGGCAGCTGAGGTGTAAAAATTCTCCTAACCTTGACGTGACATCATTCAACCAGGCAGAGGAAATGTGCTCTCTCCTCAGTTTTGCCTTGGCAAATTTGTAAAACAGTAAAAAATCAACCTTACTTGAATATCATTAGGATCGATGTTCTTTTGTCCCACCGGTGCACAGTGAACTACTGATTTGGCCATTGTGGTCTGAAGCACACTGATGACCGTGGTCACTCACCGCTGCAATGAAGTATGGGACCTCAGAGGTGGTTTGTGCAAGTTCAGAACAAGTCAAAACAATGTACATGCATCTGCGTACACCACAGTTTCCTGGTGTAATTACACAGGAAGCAAACTATTCAGCAGCCATGCAGGGATAGAGGACCCGATGCCGTGAGACAGTGCTTAAGAGGGGAACGAAGGCCGTGGCAAACCTCAATAAATCCCCGCCCTGCCACTGTATCAGTTTCAGTATCAGTTTCAAAGGCTTCGGCTTCAGGAGAACTCATTTACAGACACTCCGGCTGGAGTCGTTGTCCTCCCACCTCTTTTAGCCTTAGTGCACCATCACAGTCCATTAAAGTGTTCTACAGCCACGCAAACCTGTACCCCCCTTCAGACACCTAGAGGAGGGAGTCACAGTACTGCAGGCAGCAACAGCCAGCCGTCCCTTTTTATGAACGCAAGAGGTGGCTCTGCTGTTTTATGCTTCTCAGATGACTTCAGCTGGCTCTGGAATATTCTGCTCTGTGTTTGTATGCCGGAGGTAGGGGAGTTACAGAGGGGCTGTTGCCGTGGTGAGCGCTTTCGAGGCTGGTGTGAGAGGAGAGGGGCGAGTGTCTCTGGACAGGGCCTATGGGACAGTGGGAGCCCTCAGCCCGCCCGCTCCTCCAGTGCTCCATAAATCTCTGGGAATTTTCCTTTGTGTGGAACTACCCCGCCCCCAGCTCACAGCTCGCAGCTTCCCAGCTCCCGGTAGCCCTCGAGACCGGGGCCTCCTCACTCATACCCGGGTGTGGAAATATTTAGATAAGGGCAGGTGATAATATTTACAAACCGATAACTCTTGGCCGGCACTTCAAACGCGGTCTTCTCGTTGCGGCGAACCCGTTTTGCGGCCCTCCATCAGGCCCGACCCTTTGATCCCGCTTGTTTACACTGAATAAATCCTCCGATTCATCATCGCCGCTTTCAGCATTCTTATCTGGGCAACTGAGGGCGGTTTCTGCCATTTTGGAGCAGGTCGGGGGTGTGGGGGGGGGCGAGTGGGGGCTGTTGCAAGGGTATGTTGCGGGAATTATTTTGTCAAGGAGGATGGAACAGGACTGTTTGGTTTTTTATTCATGGGCTGGGGGGCGGGGAGAGAGATACAAGGAGGATTGTGGGTCGGGCGGCAGGGATTTGGCCGGTATCAGGGCGCAGAGAAAGTGGCAGAAAGTGGTTGTCCTCCCGTTGGGAGATAAGCCCCAATGCAAAGCCACAGGAGGTGTCTGCAGCCCCCCGCGGGGTCAAGCTGTGTGCCCAGGGGGGTCAGCAGAGGGTCGCCCATCCGCTTCCTCTCACTGCCAGTTCACTTCCTCCCAGATACCATTTCCACTTTCCCTCTGCCTGGAAGAGACATGTCCGCAGGCCTGACACGATTCCTTCCCTCCTGAGGGGCGAAACGCATTTGTACGTTTCGTTTCATTTCCTTCTCCCCTCCAGTGTAATGCCGCCTCTCCTCAGAACGCACTTGTGTGCGCAGATCAATTCTGCTGGCTTAAAATGATCTGGAGGGAAGGAGAGAAAATGGAGGCCCGTCTGATAATAATCGAGTGCTTAACGCTGCGGCCCTGTCACCAGCTGAATTATCTTTGATATTCATCTCAAACAGAATGCAAATTATTGCTAGTGCTTACAAGTGATGGATAAGTGCAGGCATGCATGCAAATTATGAACCGTATTTAGTTCATTACAAGTCCCCGTGTGGATAGAAATTTGCTTCATGGAATAGGCAAATACATCACGGAATGTGTACACAGTATTTTATTTTGCCTGATGTCTTTATCCTTAGCAGCATACAGACATTCAAATACAAACTTATTTTTTTTACTCAGTCTTTTGCATGGAAATATATGAAAGAGATTAATGTGTGTTTAGTGAAAAAAGGAAACATCCAACTCATAAAGTGGAATTAATGCACCCCATGCATGGGGGGTGTAAGTAAATGGATGTAGTGGCTGCATGTGCTGTATGGTAGATTAGCATTATCACTGTGGAGTTTGTGACTGGACACAAGAACGTTCTTGGGAACTGGTGGAAAATTTGAGAAAAATAGGTGAAAGACAAGGGAAGGACAGTAAAGTGGATACAGCTATAGCTTAGAGCTCTATGGGTGTTCGTACATTCTGAAATCCGCAGGAATGGAGAAGTCTTACCCTTCACCCTTTAGTTTCATAGAACTGCAGAAAGTGCAGTTGGGAAAACCAAAACATACAAAAAAATGACCCGCTGCCTCCAACAATGGGATTGAAAAAAATCCCAGTACTTATGGCAGGGGAGGGAATACATAACACATAAGATGTTGAAAATAACAGTAATTTAAGAATAGTCATAAGGTATTTGGTATATAAGGTAAATTCAATGATAGCAGTGAAATGTTGGGTTTCCAGAATGCAGGAATGTGACTTGCTTGACACTTGCAGTGTCCTGTATGCAGCAAAGCCCAGCACTCAGCTGACATAAACATATAATAAAAAATTAAAAAAAATAAAAATATTGCATACATGCTCAGAACACACAGAGAGATGTGATCATTAATGAGAAGTAAAACTTTTTCAAATGCAGCCAGGTCTATGGCAGGAAGACATCATGGAGCCCTATTCACAGAGCCTGTAATTCTTTGTCTCTCTCTCTCTCTGTCTTTCTCTGGTGCTCCCTGCTTTTTTTAGCCTTTTCTGCCCCCACCCCTTCCTTCCCCAGTAAGCATATGTAATCTGCCACATTAAACCCTGAACTCTCACCCCTTCATGACCCCAGCTGGAGTTCAAGTAAACCCTGGCCCAGCTGTGGAGCAGCCACCACCCCCCCAGCCAAAGGCAGCTTCCCCGCAGCTCTGCTCTCATTAATACTGAGGGCTGGGTGAGGCCCCTGTCGTAAGGCATGTGTGTCCCATTCCTCATGGAGCTCCCTCCTCTGTTCCCTGTCTCCACAACAACCCCCACCCCCCCCACTCCACCCTCCCACCCCACCAGCCTCGGTCACCCAATCGCCATGGCAGTGCCCTGCCCCTTCGCTGCAGATGTCCCCTCCCCCCTCAGGGCAGCATCAGCGTGTGCAAGGGTTTGGCTGCTTCAGGCTCTTGTCACACACCCCTCGCTCCCTGTCTCTGTGCCCGAAATCCTGCCTTTGTTGAGGACTCCCTCTCCCAGCAGCCAGAGGAGGGCCCCCTGCCTTGTTATTATGACACTGGACTTAACAGATGACCGGGTTGTGAAATTGACCCAGTCATGAGCGAGACACTGAACAATCCCCTGGCTCCAAGGTGCCACCAAAAGGCACCCTGGGCGCCCCAGCCCGTCCCCCCCCCCCCCCCCCCCGAGAGCCGCGGCAACTCCCCGGGCCCCCGTCCGGCCACAGCGGGAATGCTCTGCCCCTCATTTGCTCTCCTGCAGCCCCTGCTGATGCACGCATTCCACGCGTTACACGGTGCAGATGTGGTCCCCGCTCTGGGGGGACGGAGAGCAGCACAAAGGCACCCTGCACACTCACAGAGGACGGCCTCCGGGCTGCCCACAGCTGCGGCAGGATAGGCGTGTCCGTCCACGGCAGATCTGAATCAGTGAAAACGCTGCTCTCTTTTAAGACGAGCAGCCTTCAAGTGTGCAGTTGTCCAGTTCTCTTTCTGCCCAACATTTGGCAAAAAATGTATGTGTGAATGTCTCCTGTGTGTCAGAAAAGGACAAGACCTACTTACCACTCACCCACACTCTCTCTTCTGTGACCCACAATAAGCCACCCTGCCAGTGTTCCAGTCTTTGTAGGGCAGGACTCCAATTTACTTTCTTTGTTTAATCTATCCCTTTATGTGTACTGGGCACACTCGGTTGGATGGATGGAGAGACGGAGCAGACGGTGAGATTAATACCGGGGGTGACGTGGCGTTTAAAGGGCACCAGAATAAATTGACTGACTGACGGCTCGGGAGACGTATCGGCGTGTTCGAGCAATGCTTTACCGAGGGCTTGCTGACAAACAGGTGACAATCGCACTTAGCCGAGTCATTTTAGCAGGGGCGCAAATCGCGCACCGTCCGTCAGCCCGTCGGGCGACCACCTCGCTGAGTGATGGTGTCGTGCCAGCTAAAGCTTGACTGGCTGGATGTAGCACAGGAGTCGGCCCAACGCGGCTGCCGAGGCAGGGGGGGGGGGAAGCTGTGCTGGGTGCCGGTTTAGACCGTGAACTTTGACCCAAGGCCTGCGGGCCGGTACCCCAGGGGAATACCGCTGTTGCAGTCTGCGCCGAGGCCCTCCGGTCCCGCCCTTGCATTGCATCAGTGAGCGTCCAGCTGTATAAACACATGTAACACGCCATGTGAAGCATCTGCAAAGGAAATAAGCACAAACACAAAAGTCACCTTCATCCACACACGGCCAATGCTCTGCCCCTGTTTCCCGCCCTGAGTCGATGTCCTTTTCGGATTGGCAGTGGTCAGGGGAGGGCGGAGTTTGATTTCACTGCTCTGATGCTGGAGAAATGACCAGCTGCAGATAGGGAGGTTATAACACTGCAGTTATCACAGTGCTGTGCACACTTACTGTGATTCACCTCGGCCTGAGAGAATAGGGGGTGGTGCTGTCGATGTCAGAGCGGCTCACAGGAAAGGGCAGAAATGGCAACAGCCCTTAACAGAAAGGCGGTGTGTTAAATTAGAAATGCAGACGGAGATGTGCATTTCCGAAGAATGCTAACCAGCCAGGCTCCTCCACCACCTCCCCGCTTGCGCCCCACTCCACAGATGTGCACCTGATAAGCCCCCCAGGGAGGGGGTCATCCATTAACCCCCCCCTACGCTGGTTCTCCCGTTCGGATCGCGACTCGCCCACCCAAGGGACGGAAGGCACTGCTGTAGAAACATCCGCCCTGCGTGCTAACGTCAGCCACCAGGGATAGTCCCCTGTCTGTCTGTTTGGCATGCAGGGCGCCCCCTGCTGGCAATCCACAGCTCTGTCCTCCATGCTGTCCTCCATCTCTCCTCCTTCTTTTCCCTTCCCGGTGCTTCCGCAGCAAACACAGAAAGAGGGGCCTCGGCGTATAATTACACTGGCCTCTCATGCTCATCTGACCGTGCAGTTTGTATTGATTCCCCGCCAGATGCAGTGTCCAGGAGCTGGCTATGAATCGACGGGTCGAGGGCAGGGCTAACAAATTAAATATGTTCGATGCTAATAACACAATAGCAATGGCTTTATTGAACTGGGGGAGTAACTGATGAGGTATGATCATTATATACTTCGTAAGTGAATTTTAAACTTAAGGACACAAGTGCCTAGTTACAGGCCTCCTTTGTGATTTAGTGCTTAACCTGTATCTGTATATAGATTTGCATGACGTTGGCAGCAGATATCCTTGTTTTCATATGAATACTGTACAATGGCGCATTAATGCTGCATTTTAGCTTCTAAAGGAAAACGTGCAATAATTAAACTGTCAGACGTAGCTCTCACTTAGTCTCTCGCCATCTTTTTTAATGTTGTGAAATGATCCGGTCGTATGAAATGTGCTGGTCAAGCTGTCGTTTCAGTAAATTGTGAGTTATGGACTAACTGTATCAATGCGTGGGGAGGCCTCACCCTTCTGCGTAATCACAAACCCGTGCAGCGTGACTGCAGTCGCTGAGAAATCCATCACTCCCTGGAGGATTCTGTCTCCTTGAAACATGATCGCCCACGTGAAGCGTGATCCCAGAGAATCATTTAAGATTAGGAGGGGCCACCTGTGTCTCCCTTTGGTGGGGGGGGGGTGTCTCTCAGGCTTGAAATATCTTTTCAAGAACACCCTCCTTTTCAATAACACTTATAACCCCACCCCCTCCCCCTCACAATCCCTCACCTGCACAGCCTATCTTCTCCACCCTACCAAATACACAGTCTGCAGGTGAAGAATGCACTCATTTTGGGGGGGGGGGTGCTGTGGATTAAAGGGCTGCTGTATAGAGCTGACAAACGCCAGGCTTCTCTCTCACTCACCCTCTGTTTAGCGGCAGGGCAGAGGGCAAGCTGAAATGAATGGGGTTCACACGGCACCTCTTTCAGCAGTAAAAGGGGCACACCTGTTCCTCTTCCGCGGCCCGCGGCTTGATGGGAGGTGAAAAGTGTGTTGGCGGGGGCTGGGACAGCTTTGCCTCCTTCTCACCTGCACAATTAATGGCACGCCTCGACCTCCGAAAAGACGACTCCCAAGATCATCTCCCGACTCCCGACTCCCATCCGTAAATCATGGCCACTTGTCGCTCTCCCCTCCAGCTCTGACCCCTGATCGGTGTGTAAATCCATCTGACGGCTCACCTGTCTCCCCACGCCTCTGTTCTGTGCGGACATCAAAGAGCCAACCCAGTTCGTTAAGTAATGACAGCTCTCACGGCGTGAGAGGCTGTGTTTGTTCAGAGGCAGAGGTGGTGGCAGGCTGGTGGCTATCCGTAAGGCCTGGAGGCTTGCTGGTATTACCTTCCACCAAGGGCCCAAAGAGGAGATGAGGTCAGCACATCAAAGGGATTATGGAGAGTGGAGGTGGAAGTGGGGGTGTGTCCTTCTGTGTGTAAGTGTGTATGAATGTGTGTGGAGGAGGGGCAGGTGTCAATAATGGCCTTAGGGCTCCTTACAGCTCTATTGGAGGGACCATTCTGACATCACAAAGGCCTGTTGGTGGCCCCCATGTTCATGGCCCTGCCACTTCATGAGGCTTCATTCATTTTTTCTTTTAATTTAATGCTTTTTTCCCATTAATGTCATTCACTTTTTTTGAAAACGCTAATTGTATATTTTAGGCCCATCTCACTGCACCACCCTGAGCACATTGTACATTGTACAGTAATTGCATGTCTTTTTGTTGAGTGTGGTTTAGAGCTCTTCGGAGCTTTAGAGCTGTAACTCATTCAAACTGTTAGTCGTATGGAGTCCCTGAAAGGAGCAGGTTAAATCGCCACTGTCATTGATCATCAATAATTGCAGGAGGTCTTGGCAGATCAGAACAAGTAATAGCTGATATGTGTGGCAATCAGTAAAGTGTTTTATAACCTATGTTGCTGAGTCATGCTGTCAAGACCCTTCAGTAAACAGGGGAGCCTTCGTTGGCCACACCTTTCTGACCTGCAAGGTGTGGGAAAAGCATCTCGTGTTTTCCCTCCCTTTTGTCCACTCCAACGCCCCGGCCGGCATGAATGGAGCTGCTGTTACAGACCAAACAGTGTGCAGGTGCTGGGGTGGGGGTGAGGGGTGGGTGGACAAAAGGTGGTGACAGGGGCCGGGGGGGGTAGGGCAAGATACCAGGTGTGAGATGTGATGAGCAGCCTATGCTTGAGCCATAGCGGAGAATATGCAGTGCCTAAAACTCACACCCCCACTGCAGGCTGGGAAACCTTAGACTGCTCCATCTGATTGGCCATGTGATTGATCTTTCCTAGTGTCTCTCCAGCACCTCCTCTTCTGAGAAGCAAACCAGGCTCTTGTGTATGTGTATGTGCCCCTGTACAGTAGAGGATTGGTCGACGGGACAGATTTAACACAGTCACTGACTGTGACACGGAAGGTACTGTAAGTCATAGGCTGTGCCTGTTCTAACACAGCTGCAGGAGAGAAGCACTGGAGAAGTGTTCTTCCTGCCCTGTGTGTAGGTCCTCCATACAGCTGTTTGGTTCCCAGTTGGGTTGGCTTCACATCAGGCTGCTCATTTACCTGGTTAGAGTAAAGATGAATTTCAACATCCCATAGCTTTATTAATGTGTTATTGTATCATTATTACTTATTATTACTCAAAGGGTAGCGTTTACGTTTCACAATCTGTCTGGCTAGGGCAGACTCGTCTTGGCTGGTCAGTCTTCATCAACAATTCATCAGTAGTTTTAAATTTCCGTGTAAATTTGTTTACTGTGCATGCATGAGGGTGTTCATACTCTACATGCGCCCCATTAAAACAGCATTAAAACATCCATCAAAAGCATTCCCAGCTCCAAACAGGCAGGTGCTGACTAAATGAGCAATCGGTACCACATGTGTTTCTGCATGTCAGGTGGTCAGAATTACATTACAGCTTGAAAGTGTTTAGAATATTAATCACCCCCTGCCTCCCCCCTAGTCTACCTTGTATCATAATCTTTTTCATATGAATGTAGGTCTGTTTATGGGGCAAAACAGGAAGCTTCTGTGTCAATGAACATTAACATTTTTGTTAACTCATTACTGGTTAGCGGAGGGCAAAACCAAAAGTGTTTAATGCAAATTACTTCAGCAAATACCCGACTGTATCAAATGAGCAAGCTGTGTCAGTCATTCTGGATAGTGGTGTCCGCTAACAATGCAATGTAAATTAAGGTAGATGAGTGCAAAACATCGGTCTACAATATTAAATGTGTTGTATTGTATTGCAGTGAAAGCCACTGAGGTTCGGCCAGTCCAAGGTCATAACGCCACCCACACTCTTACCTCATATCTCCAGTTCTTCGCCTTCAGATTCATCAATCTGTATTTGCCTGCTTCTGGGTTGGTACGTTTGATCTCGGGTCTCTACATCTTCAGCGGAGAGACAAGCCTCCGCCGTCTATTGGCACAGGGCAGCTAAAGAGAGGCAAGGGTGAGGGCATTCATCTTGTTTATATGGGGCAGTATTGTGTGTGGTATTGCTGAGATGGATGCAGATAGAGATTGATTGGCTCTGCATTCAGTGCTTATGGTATGTGGTGGTGGGGGTGGTGAGAGACATGAGCAGGGTCCCTCTCCCATGTCTGTCTGTGGTGGGAGAGCATCGATCAGCACGGTAACACTGTACTGTTCTGTATACAAAATAACAAAAGTATTCATTTAATTACATGGTGCCAAACTACAATTGATGTATTCTTGGCGAGAAGCTTTTGTTTCCCGTGGTTGTTAGGAACAGTAGTTTCAGTGTCTTAGATATTATTATCTGTCCATCTCATAGCGGGTCACAATAAGCCAGAACCGAATCTACAGGTAGGGACTACACAGCAGACAAGATTCCAGCCAGTCACACTGCATGTAAACTGCAGGCGGTGTCCAATAACAATAATAATTAAAAACTAATGGGCTTATTTAGAACATTCCGTACATCCTTCAGCCTTTAGAGAGTCCAAATATTAACTGATAAATTATATCACAAGAACCTTTACAGCTTTCTTGTGAAATTGTATGCTGTTCATGGTAACAGTGCTGTAACCTCACTCCATTATTTCTGTATTAATAACAGGTTTGTAGAGAATTGATAGTGTTATTAGGTGTAAAGTAAATGTGATTGAACAGGGCTAGTGTGTGTCTCAGTCAGCTGGCGCAGTGGAGCACAAACTATTAGGCCTCTGATATATTTCAGGCAATTAGTGATCAACGCAAGGTACGAGGTTCCATTGTTCTTTTGTGTTTGTTTTTTATATATAAACCACCTACAATGCAAGTGCCGAGCTGAACAAGTGTTGAATCAGATATTTTACAGCTTGGGTCTTTATGTTTCTGTCAGAATGGCGGATGGCGATAACCCATAAAGAGGAGGAAATACTCCGTGCTGCTTCCACTATGCAAAGCCACACTCCAGGTCTCGCTTTTAACAGGATGGTCCTGAAGAGAAGGCTATACAACAAGCTGACATCAATGACCGAAGAGCGCTTTCTGTCTGTGTTGCGCACATGATACAAACAAGATGACTCTGAAAATAGTTGCACATTACTGTGAATTATTGGGCCATTAAGGTGATTCATTTTTAAGGGCATCTCTGAAATGGAAATGCCTCAAAAACTGACTGGGCCGGTGCAGAAATATGACCCGGGATGAGGAGCGAAGTGGCACTTTTGTGAGCGTATCATAGATTTGGACACTTTTGATTCACAGCGGGTGCTTGAGATGCCGGGGGTTTGCAGGCTGAAGCATTCTATATCCCCATGGACTGGCAGATTCAGTGTTTTCTGTGTGAATTCCAAAAGGCAAGTGTGCATTTATTTGTGTGTGTGTGTACGCCTCAAGGCTTCGGTACAATGTGTGCAGTCCAAGCTTGACGCACTGCGTGATTGGTAACCCCAAATAACACGAATGGCCATTTTGAATGGCCCTAAAACACCACAGTGCAGGGCCAGATACACCTGGACATTGCCAGGAAGGATATACAGCAATGGTTACTGAAACCTTTCCCAGATCTCCATCTACCTCACCCTTGCTCATCATGCCTAGAGCCAAAGCTTCCAGTGCACCCCAGCAGGACGAGACCTCGCACAAGAGGAATTTCAAAAAAAGAAACATTAATTAAATCTCGGAGCTCTTAAGAGTCTCCTTCTTGTGCATTCTTCATCAGATACTTCCAACTGGAGACTTTTCATGGCACTGTTTAACATTGCTAAGGATACCCCTCATGTGTGCTGTTTCTGCACAGATGGGACTAGAATGCAAGGAGATGAAAATAGGGCCTGTGAGGGCCTCGTCACACACGCCTCCCAGTCTACACACTGTAAGATGGAGTCTGCCCTCTTCTCTGGGTTCCGTGAGCTATACTCTGCCAGACCTAGTGCCTTAGTACACTTAGTACACTTCTGTACGTCTGATTTTTAAAGACCTTCCAGATTTGGCTGATTGTATCTGAAATAAAAACAACTGTAAACGTTCACAGCTGTCAACTATGACAAAAAATATTGATTTTCATTCAACAAGCTAATGAAAGAGGTAAATGTGTTCAATCCACATAATAGGAGACAACAGGAGATGTTAATAGTGATCTGTGTTTCCCTTGATCAATCAGAAAGGATGGAGATGACACATTAGGTTCATGTCCTCATATTTGTTGTTTTAATTTATGATATACATTGCAAGAGCAATTACATACATCCTTAAGTCATTCTTTAAGTAGTCATAACCCATTTAAGCATTTTCAGGAACACTGTATTACTATGTATGCAATGAATTGTCCATTTCATCAACCTCTTAATAGTATTAGTAGTAATAGTATTCATTTTTCCTTTCCTATAAAGGTGCACGTGCTAAAACTGGCCTTCTTGCAGCACCATCTGCAGTATAATCTGATCAGTGGGCATGCCCCTTTGATTAGTTGCATGGTATTTTTCCGTTTCTGTCTCTCTCTCCCTGTCTGTCATGCTTCAGTCTGGGAAATGGCATCCTCCCCACGCCGCCAATGTTCTCGAGAGGAAGGAAATCAAGGCAGTGAAGCGGCGAATGGCGTTAACTCTAAATTTCATTCTGGCTCGCATGCTGATGAGAGCGTGCGGCCTGTTCCTCCGACACCCTGGCGGGGCTCAGCGGCGCGGGGCGTTAATAAAACTCCATGCAGAACACTCCCCCCCCCCAGCTGCAGGCCACTGATGCCACACTCACGCTCAGACAGATGACAGGGAAGGGGCCAACATCACTCTGTATGCAGGGCTACTATGCAGGAGAGTGGGAAAGCACACACACACACACGCACACACACACACACACACACACACACACACACACACACACGCACACACATGCACACGCACGCACATACACACACACATACATGCATGCATACACACACACACACACATACATAGTGTCATGAAGATGATTCATGCTTCAACAGCTAAACAACCGCAACTTTAACAATATTTAAATGTTCCATTCATATAGATAAATATTCTTGATTTAGATCTTTGAAGTTTTTTATTGGATTTCAGTCTTGGGAGTGTATGTCCTGATCAACAGTTGATTTGACATTATATATAGATCTTTTTTATCTCTGTATGCTTTTCAACTGAATAGGAAAAAAGCTGTTTTTCAAAATGGGAAACATTTTGTGACCGAATGGTTGATTTAAAAGGGACCTAAAATTAACTTTTTCCTTCAGTGGGCTGTCAATTTTATGAATGTCGATTTTGAAGGATGTGTAACATTGTACTATCATTCAGTTCAGACAATTTAAGGGAAGTACATATGGACTGACCAAAGAAATGCTGTTCCAGCATCCAAGAATGTGCCAATGTATTTTGCTAAACTGCTGAGCACTTAAGTACCACCTAAAGTCCAAAGGGTTATTGTTTTGCCTAAAATAGAATACTTTAATAAGAAGTGAATTTCTTCGCATTGTGAAAGTATCATAAATAGGCAATAGCAATAACAAACTCTAGCTTGCAGTGCCTAGCTTGAAAAAGATCATTACTATTGCAATTCTAAGAGTTGCTCCTTTCCAAACTGAACAAGCAGAGGAACAATAATAAATATGAAACCTGTTTCACACATTTATATAATGTTCTTATTGAGAGTGAAATAATGATTTATATTGATATTTTGTGATCAGGAGTGCTTTGGTCCGAACGCCAGATATACTCTTTTGTTGACTGGCCAGGCGCCTGTTACATTAAAAAAACACACTTTCTCTCATTTTGTGACAATGTAGAAATGGTACGCCATCAGCACATTTCACAATGTCATGTTATCGCCACTGTAAATACAGCTAAAGAGAAGCAAAATGTTGGTTAAAAGTACAGCATATTTGTCCCCAGAGATCAAGGCCGGACATGAATGCTGTCCATTACATGATAAAACAGGGCTTTACCATGGTTTTAACGCTCTAGCGGCCACTGTTGCTGGAATTCTGTGTGCAAATATTTGAAGTCAAATAACAATGTTCTGCACTTATTTTCAGTAAAGCACAAGTCAAGAAACATTTCAACATGTCTACTCTCTCAAACATTTGTGCGATATTCCTTAAATTCATTTAAGAGAGATAAGGCTGTACAACCAGTTTAGTCGGTTTCAGATCCTCAATCTTAGGCGCTGACAGTTTCGACAAAAATACAAATATTAGGTTTGACAAATATTAGGTTGGTGTGCCTCTTAGTTAAATAAAGCACACTGTAGATAGGACCGTAAGTGGCTAGGCAGTATTGCCTGCTGCTGTCTGTACTTCTCACTTAGCCACATCTCTAGTGTGATAAATGAATCAGTCAATAAATCAAACCAAATTTAATAGCATGCCCTTTGCAAAGGAGCAGTCCACGGCCGTTTATAATGCAGCCAAAGCCCAAATACGTTTCAATTTCGATATTTAATTGGTCCAATAAAGTTGACAGAGTTTGACTCAATCGCTTCAGTCGCGTTGTTTCATTCGGTTCACTGCAGGCGGAGACAATGACAAGGGGCACGAGTGCACGTTACACTGTTTACTGCTTTGCTGAAGCATTTCGTATTGATGCTGTTTCTAGTACATTCCTCATAATTTGCTATCTGGTCATTGAGAAGCAGAGTGGTTAAGTCCATTACTGACTCCCTTTCCCTGTTGTGGAAGGCTGTTAGGGCAGAAATTGCACGTGAACAGTCTTTCCATCAGAGGCCAGCATTAATGGCCCCGTCAGGCCAACACTATCCCACAGTTCAAGCTTCTGTGTTTGTCCATGTAGCTGTAAGTAGGAAGGGTGATGTCATTTGTTCCATGTTACAGAAAGTGTTCAGACACATTTGATAGTGTTTAATGGATGTACTCTGAAACTGTTTGAAGACTAGAACATTTAATGGTTGTACAGTTTTGGGAAGGTTAGGGGAACATTCTTTCTTAGATGTTGATATCCATGGTTTGAAATTTATTATCCAGTGCGGCTGGGTCTAATTCTGTAATAACAAATGCCTTACAGTAATGGAGTTATCAAAAGAATATAACAGTCATGTGAAATGGGAAGCTCCCCAGCCTCTGGGTTGTCTATATTTATAAGGTAAAAAATGGCTCAGCTGTGATGGTCCCGCTCTACTCATTTGGACACACGCTGAACCTGAACACACATGACCACATCGTGGTTAGAATTGATTGGTTATTTTTCAGGTTGTATATGGAATTCCTTATAAATATGTCATTGTGTTGCCATATTAGCCTTTTAGGTTGGTCTGGAGACAATGTTTGATAGATAAACAATAAGACCGTTTCTGTTGGTTCCTGTGCATGAAACTTTCTCTGTTAGGGTTGGGAGGTGAACGAGCTTTGTGCCATGAACTGTAAAACCCTTCCTACGCATTCCTCTTCTTTCATACCACACCACTAGTCTAGTTCAATACGAAACCGACAAAAGAAAACAAGCGTGTGTGTGTCTACTGGGGTGTGTGAGGCACTCTCTGTGACCCACACTGTGGGTCTGGAGGAGCTGCTTCCTGTAGAGTCCCGCCCCCACAGCTATGTACTTGAAATAGTCACTGTCACCTTTGATACAGCCATCTTCTCTGTGTCTAACTGTTACCCCATAGTTGAGATCATGCCTCAAGCCATTCACAACACTGAGAGGATACAGACCTATGACAACAGTGACTCCTTAGAGGCAGATTTGCCCAAATAAATGCTTAATTGGTAATACATAATGTTTCATTGGTTCTTTTACCCTTGGTCAGTGATGCTGATTTTATTTGGTGATCCTTACGGGCCCGTGAGTCGTAACCGCTGTCAGTCTGACAACCTAGGCTGAGCATCTCACAGCAGATCTCACACACACACACACACACACACACACACTACTTTCCAATCCATAAGGATACAGAACTACTGTAGCGGCTGTGAACGTTAGCATCCTGGTGATGCGTGCATTAATTATCTGTGAGGCATCTTAGCTGTCAGAGCATTCACCCAGCAGGAGATTCATACCACATTACCGAGCACATTTTCTCTAATAACCTTCCGGGACTCACTGATTTGAATAGAGCCAAGGTAAACATATTTGGAGCCCGGGGGGTAGCTGGTGTGGAAGAGCAGCAGGGAAGCTGAACTGACTGGGGAAACGGCTGCGGGAGTTTGTGGAAGGAGAGAGGGGTCAGCTGGGGAGGGCTGCAACACCTTACCTATTAACAGATCTATGAGGAATCTTGTTTCCACAAGTGAAGCTATAATATAGCCTCTACTGCGCTTGGTCCAATCAGTGAGGAATGGCTTTGTTTCACCGTGCTAGGCTGAAAGAGAGAGGTGCCAGGCCCGAGAGATGGTATATCACATGACATATTTCAACACAAGGATGAAATGTCTTTCATTTTGTACAGCAGGAGAGGAAACTGCAGCCTCTCTGCTGAGAGAGGACAGTGGTGACGTTTGAATGCAATTATAGAATAGCTGCACTGCAACAATAGCAAAAAGCAACAATAAACCTGAAATTAAAAACAGGATGTGTTCTGAGTCTCAGTCTCAGTCTCAGTCTCATATGCCTGTATTCTTCTTAGTTAGCATCCATTCATCATGGCTCATTAAGGGACATTAACAAAGGTTTGAATAATCAATGCAGTAACTCATTGAATACATATAAGTAAGTCAGTCTATGCAGCTCTGTGTAGTTTTAAGAGGTGTTGACTGACAGGCAATGAAGGACAAATTTTTGGAACAATACTGACATTGCATTTTCATTAATAATTAGTCATTACATTACATTACATTATTGGCATTTAGCAGACACTTCTATCCAGAGTGACTTACATTGGTTACAGTTTTTTTTTTACAATGCTATCAGTTTATTGAGCGGGATATTTACTGAGGCAATTGTGGGTTAAGTACCTTACCCAAGGGTACAGCAGTGGTGCCCCAGCGGGGAATCAAACCGATAACCTTTCGGTGATGAGTCTTGCTCCTTAACCACTATGCTACACTGCCACCCCCCACTTTTCTCTGTCAACACGTATTTTTACAGTTCTACTTCTCCTGAGGATTTGGTGCCCTGACAGGAATTACAATGACCCTCCTGCTGTGTCCCCCCCACCATTTGTACCAAGAAATATGCATTTACTTGTGCAGGTTTGCGAAACGCCGTCTTGAATACAAGTGCCTGGTGGTAGTTCTCAGTTTCATTGTAAATTACATAGCAATAGACCACTGCACAATTCAAGGCTCTCCTACATTTATGTAAGCTATTACACCTCTTTCTCACTTGTTTATTGCATTATTGCATTGTTTTTATAATGAGAATGTGGTTGTTTTGTGTCAGGAACAACTCCCCTTAGCCTGGGAGTCTTTCCTATGTGCACAGTGCGGTTATTGAGGACTCCTCCATCTGTGGTGATTTCCTGTATGTATCCCCCTCAAATGGTGAGGAATTTTTCTCTATTGTTCTTTTCACGTGTATGTTTTAGTAGTAGATGGTTTTTTCTCATGACAGATACAGTACCAAAATGGCTGTATTAGTGCACATCGCCGTGCTTCCCACTGACTCGGGTGTGCGGGAGCTGAGCCCTGCCGGTCGCCAGCTGAGCATATGGTGAGCCAGCCTGCCGTGTTTACCAGGTGGTGGGATTAATGACTCCAGGCCCTCGCACCGCGGCTCCGGCGAGATGTACGACCGCGCGCCACTTCCACAAAGTTAATCGACCGCGCTGAGCTATTAGATCAAGCGATGCCGGGGAGGGAGGGAGGGAGGGAGGAAAGGGGAGAAATGAGTCGGTGCGATTATCCGAAATGAGAAACTCAAACACGTTTAGAGCCTGCGGGGATCTCTGGGTGGCTGTGACCAGAGGCGTATTTGTATCTGACATAAGCGGCACAAGGTCAAGGTCGGGTCATTTGAGGTCAAGGTCAGATACAGTTAATCCACAAATAAGATTTTTTCTTCTGCTGGGTGACATTTCCAAAGGTGCTGAATTATCATCTTATTTCTGCATGTGACCTCAATGACATCATGTCATTTTCATTGACTCTTTTTGCACCTGTTTTTTTTTTCAATTCTTCACCCAAATTTCAGCCAATTGTACATTGGGCAAGTCTCACTCCTACCACCTCTGTGTTTGCGCAGAAGTGCAGGGCATACTTAACGCACTTGTCTGTTATATACACATCAACCACAACTATTTTTCAAGCTACAAGTCCCACAATGCACCGGGAAGCAGACACTGACTGGGTGAAGGTACAGTGTCTTTCCTTTTGTCATTGGACCAACTGCTAGTCACCTAAACAAGTCACAGGGTGCTTGGAGAGGTGCAAGGAGGGAAGCCTGACCCACTCCTTGCCATTGTGGGCACCCAGTCACTGTCAGCCGGGCTTGAATCTGGGCTTTTGCTCAGAACACACGCTTTAACAGTCTGAGCCACACCTGAGCTCCAAAAACATTGACATTGTCTTTTATTAAGGGGAGGTTTTAACTGCAGCTTCTTTGAACAATGGCCTTGACCAGGATTAGAAACCTCTAATGGAAGATTTTTCCAACATATTTGCCATTCTCAATAGGCATTGCTTGTTTTAACATCTGTCGGTTGATAATAGCCGGGGAACAAAGAAAGGGCTTTCTCTCTGATCGGAATTCACCAGGGAGCTATGCTCTGAATAGCATGCTGGAATAGGAACTGAAAAAGAGAAAGAAAAACTTCTCACCAGAGGCACAGAAATGAGGGAACAACATCCATAACTCATCTTGCTCTCCAAAGAGGAATGTCTCTTCTTGCATGCAAATGCGAACAAATCCATCTTGCAGTTTCTCATCAGATTGATGAAGTTTTCAAAAACTGGTACGGATGGGGGGAAAAAAATAACATTTTCCAGGTGATAAATTTTTCCAATTTCTGCGAGACAAGTACATAAACTTGTTCAATTAAGAGTGGAATCTGGATACGGTGCAGTCTGGCTGTCAAGCGGTGCTGGGCCTGATGGGTAATTTTATTGAGTGGAAAATTGAATCAAATTGCTTTATTGAAACAATTGGGCTGCAATCCCCCCTCCTCTCTGCGGTACTGAGAGTTGACATCCTGGGCAGTTTTATGAGTCCCTCCCAGCCCGAAACAATTGCCCAGCGCCCCCACCACCTGGAAGCACCTGGTCTGCTGTTTGGATTCACTCCGTTATCGGAAAATATCGACCTGCCAACCGTCATTACTTCCCGATGGAGTCTGTCTCTTCCCTGTATTGGATTAGATATTGTACTGTCATAAATCCAGTAACTGGAGCTTTGGGCTTCAGTTTTAACCATTAAGAATTAACAAAAAATCCACAAATAACTTAATATAATTGTTTGGTTTTGTTTTTCACAATTAAAACTTAGCACAAAGTGTAATACAATATTTCAGACACAGACTACAGATTTTGATTCCAAAATGCACAGTACTCTATCAATTCTTAAAGCTACTGGGATGCTTTTTGACTGGATGAGAAAACAATAGTAAAAAATACTATATAGATTGATATAGACTACAGTATCCAGAAAAGGCCTCTCTAATACCCCCATCATCATCCAGGGTTAAAGTTCAAGGTCAGCTGATGACATGGCTGCCTTGAGTCAGCACTTTCCACCTTGGCTGGATTCTGTGGCCTGCCCGATTCCAACAGTAAATTATGATGAGATAAGCTGCTATACAAATGCAATGATGATGATAGTGATGGTTAATATTATTGTTGTTCTTGTTGTTGCTGCTGTTGTCGCTGATTAATTATTAGACTCCTCAAGCTGTTAGGAGAGCTCTCTTCTTCTTGTACTTTTTGGAAAGTCACAGTAAGGTCACATTGTGTGGACTGAGCAAACTTTTTGTGGTTGTTTTCAGAAAGCGCTGCAGTCTTTCTTTGGTCTGTCCTCTGAGGTAATAATTCGCATTCTGTACTTTGCTAAATGAGATGCTGCCAGCGCAAATGGCCGTCGAAAGCACCTTACACTTTCTTCTTGTTACAGGGAGAAAACAGAGGTGACAGTGCGATAAATCTCCATTAAAGCCGCCTGCATCTTAAAATGACTTTGAAAGTTTGTGTCAGGAGCACAGCAAGAAGAAGAAGCAGGGGAAGAAGACTGATAGAAGAAGGAGAAAGAGTGTGTGTGTGTGTGTGTGTGTGTGTGTGTGTGTGTGTGTGTGTGTGTGTGTGTGTGTTTAGTGTGTGTATGTGTATGCATCTGTATAGCATATGTGTTTTTGTGCCTGTACAGTGTGTGTGTGTCTGTACTTTATGTGTGTGAGTGTTTGTCTTTGTGTTCATGTGCATACTTTTTGTGTGTGTGTGTGTGTGTGTGTATGTGTGTGTGTGTGTGTGTGTGTGTGTGTGTGTGTGTGTGTGGGTGGGTGTGTGTGTGCGTGCATGCGTGCGTGCGTGTGTGGGTGGGTGTGTGTGTGTGTGTGTGTGTGTGTAGCATGTTTCAGGTGCAGGATCAGAGCAGTTGCCTCACATGAATGTTATATTTTGTTGTTGCTCGTTTTTTTTTTTTTTTTGGCAGTTCCTGGAAGCGGTGGGGGGTTGTGCCCTGGGAGATATAGTATTGCTGAATAATAGTTTTATTGTCAGGCCATTGGGAGGATGGATATGGGATCGGGAATGGAGAGCTATCTTTGCAGCACTGGGCCACTGGGTTTCACACCCACAACCACAATCTGTTCTGCCCCAATACACTGCGCTGAACCAGACCAGATCACAAAATCCACAGAAGTACTCTGTGTGAAACTACACCACAGTGTCAAGGTCTCAAATCAGTTCAGTTTTTCACAAACAAAATAACTGTAGTGATGTAAATTAGCTTAATTTTGGTATCATAGCATATTTTCAACAAAAATTAGTTTTATCCTTGTATTCATATCAAAAAAGAATGTGAACTCTATGGCTTGGAGAATGGCATGAAATCCATGAAAGAGAGTGAAGAATAGACAAGGGGATTTGTTGGTTTAAACCGTGCTTCTCTCCATGTGTAACAGTTATATTACTTGCTGTTTGTGGAGATCATTAAGAAATTACAGGAAATCTATATGGCTCGTGTTCCCTCTGATATATTATGCACTACTGAAGTGTATTCTCTGTAAATGTTTTTTGCCTCTACTGTATGAGCTAATTAGTGATCAGCCAACAGAACAAGGTGCCTGGTTTGTTAGAGCCCATAAGCAGCTGGGTGAATGGCTGAGGCTTCTTGGGCCACGCCCCATCTGCTATATTCCATTTCCCGTCATCTTCCCATCATGCTTCTTTAGGGCTTTTTTTCTGTTTAATGAAAAAAAAATACAATATTAATTGAATTCTTCTCAGAAATTCATCAAACATTTTAATGTACGGACTTATTTGTTTGCACAGATAAGATTTAATTTGATCCACTCTAGTATTGCTTAGCATAAATTATATTTTCAAAGTCTAAAATTAAACATATTATGAAATACGCTTAGTAATTTAGTTTACCTAAAGCCTTGCAAATGAGTGATTGCTCTGCAGTGATCGCCCACTTACTGCCTCTGGCCTTGAAGCTAATCAACAGATACCTCTGAACTGGCTTTGGTGCGTGCAGATTGAATTGGCTTCGGTGTGTACAAATGAAGCTTCCCAGAATGCCATCTGTGCACTTAATGACCTTTATTATAATGGCTTACATTTGAAAGCTTTGCTGCTCTTCACACTCCAGCATATTCCAAACAGAAAATGATAATGAAAATGATCAACAAGAGACTATGTATGAAAAGCCTTCAACTCTCCCTTGTTTGACCTTTGAACCCCCTCACCCCCGGTAACACCATCCTCACAGCAGGGAACACGGCCATTTTCAATGATGCATGCAAAATCAATGCTAATGCCTGAATGCCCAAACAACTGTATAGAGTTTAACTGCTGAGTAATTCTTAATTCATTTTGGGAAAAAAATGCTATCTGGATCCTTCTCTTGAGAGAGACATTTATTAAATTACTAAATAAATAGCAGTCATATACTAAACTTCAATCCAGCAATGCTAACCAACCAAGAACTAACACAGAATAACTGGAAAACATCCTCAACCATATTACAAAATGGGGAACTCTTATTCATGCCCTGGTCTTGCTTATAAACGGTTGGAGACAGTGCTGTCATTAAGAACCCAGTGAAGGATCAGACAAAGGACAGTTATTCTGGGCTGCAGATTTGAGTCTGTGAGGACATATGGTGTGAAAACCCTTCCCCAAAATGATACCTAAATGTCACCTCCTGTGGTTTTGCCCTCCACAGCATCCCGAGGCCTTTGGGAAGGGGAGTGAATGGGAAGTAAGCAGTTTTGGGGTGTCCACCTGCCCACGTGTGAATGTGAACTTGTGTCCTGCAGCCATTGGCTCGCAACCTCCTGCCTTTCTTAACCGAAGACAGAAGACAGAGATGTAGTGGCACCAAGAGAACAGACCAGTTAGGTTGGACCTGTGTGTGTGTGTGTGCACGTGTGTTCTTGTGTGTCCATGTGTGTGCGTGTATGCGCATTGATGGGTTGGTTTGTTAGGAAACCCCTGGCCACTTTCACTCAGATTGAGTTAGGGCAATTCTCCTTAAGCGTGCTGAATGGATTTGAATTGATTGAATGCAACATGAGACTGGCGTCATTCGCCGAGAGGCATTGCTGCAGGGGGCACACGCGGAATGAAATGGGACCGCCGTTCAGTTTAATCAAGCTTTCTGTGCACAGGAATCAGGACAGATGAGGAGCCTCAGTGTCCACCAGAACTTGCATGTGAATGTCAGAGGAGGTTTCTGGACTCATCCCTCATGGGTTGAGCAATTCTCGTCTTGTTCATTTCATGCAATGGACAGAGCATGAACCCTTTAAACATTTTCACTTAATTTAGAAGACATGCAGAGGTTTAACATAATGTAATCATAGCTTTACATGTTTGTTTCTAAAGGGGCTGGGTAAATCTAAGTGGACAATAATGATTTATTAAAAACCTGTACTTGGTCAAAGTTCAGGGTTCAACCCAGGGATAGTTTCTGTGTCAGCTCTGTATGTAAGGGTTCCATTAATATGTACTTAACAGAACTGGCATCATAGGGGGCTCTTGTGAAAAACTACATGTGGCCTCTGCAGGAATTGAAAGGTTTCTAGCCCATCTCTCCCTCTCCTTCTCTCTCTCTTTCCCCCTCCCTCCCATCCTCTCTTTTGCTCTCCCTCTCACCTCCATCCCCCACTCTCTTCCTCTCTCCTTCTCTCCCACTTTCTCTCTCGTTCCCATTTCTCCCCTGACCCCCTCACCTGTTATCCATCCTAATTTCCTCCAGTGATTTGTGAGGTAATAAACCTAACTGCATGTGAAATTGCTCTTAAGTTAATATGTAGAAGAAATTTATAAGGGAAATTGAATAAGAAGGACCAGTTTCAATTCATCACAGGGCTGGCAGTCTCTGAAGCCAGGGCTTCCTCTCGCCTTCAGTCCCTTCTCTTCTTGGCTGGCTTTGTCAACTTTGTTTGAATCTGTGTCTACTCTTATTAGTGTCTGGAGTTACTACAGGAGACGGAGACCAATTCAGTCTAAATACAGACCAATATATCCTTAATTCTGAATGACAATTTTAAGATCTTTTTCTTTTTAATTTCTCACAATATGTTTTTTTCACTAATTTCATCTCTTGACTGACTCAAGAGATGAGACATTGATTAACATTGTGAATGTTTAAGGTTATGATCTACCTTTTGATTTCATTGCCTAATGTGAGGACATAAATAGGATTCTGATCATTTAAAAAGTTGAAAGTTATAGCACACAGAATGAAATCACAGAATATGTCTCCAATGCTTGCACATTCACCTGGACTCCTGATAAAAGAACTATCTCCACGAAACCATTTAGCAGCCAATCACCTCTGCTAGGGTCCTCTCATTGGATCGGCTCTAGTCATCAATCGAACGTATACCATGTGTTTCACAGAGAGCTAATTTCCTGGATTCACAAAGTACGCCACAGGTACATCAGCCACCTTCCAATAATGCAACAGAGCAGGATGCAGGGGCGCAGTGACACCAATCTAGTCCAGGTGACTAGTGACACAAAAGAGCAGTATCCTCACATAAGTGAAACTGTTTACATCATATCATTTTTTTCATTTATTAATGTGCACCTATTCTAAATCATATAATCTATGAAAAAAAAAAAAAAAAAAAAATATATATATATATATATATATATATATATATACGTGTGTATATATATAATAATAATAATAATAATAATATATACGTGTGTGTGTGTGTGCGTGTCTGTGTGTATATAAGAAATAATACTTCAACAGCGATCTCAACAGTAAGCCTCATTGTTTGTCAGGTATTGAATGTAATCTAACTCCAACAGTCTCGGTTTAAATATATTCCCAATAATAAATTAGGATACAAATTATGAAAATTATGAAAAATTACTCAGTGTTAGACCAGACACTTTGGTCTTCATATGTATGTTTTGTAGGACTTCCAGTGTTTGCAAATGAATTCCCCGTAACAGCATCTTGACGCTGAGGCCCGGCCCCAGCACCACGGACAGCAGCCACACCACCCACAGCGAGTCCTGCCCTCTCCCCTGCAGCAGCGTTGCCATGGAGAGCACCCGCAGCTGGCTGCTTATTGGAGGAGAGTTGTGTTTCCCTGGCTACACTTTTCCACTTCCACTGCAGCGTTTCCACTGCAGCCGAAGCGCAAGCAGCAGCTTTTTCGCAGAACGGCCATGGAAGAATTATAAATTATGCAGGAGCTGAGAAGCAGGAACACAGTTGCATTCATGCAGAAACTCAGTGTTTGGTCATGCATGCTCTGTGTTGGTTACTTCTGCATGTACACAAAGGAATGGGACCGGTATGTTGAGTAAAGTGGACCTTACCCAGGCAGTTAACATGCAAGAATGGCAAATGTTTGGGGCAGGAGGAAAATTAGACATGCTAGACATTAGCTAGCTAGACATTAGCTAGCTCCTGCATCACGAGGCATGCACCTTGTAGGATAAAGTCATTTCTGAGTGTGTGTAACGTTGGCCCTTCCGCTTGAGTTAGATGCACAAAGGATTGTGTGGTTGTTGCTTAGTGACAGGCAAGACATTAGTTTACAAAAATGAATTATGTATGAACTGTCTTCACCTAATGAAGTAAACATACATGCAAGCAAGAGGCTATGGTTTTTCTTTTCCTGTTTTGCTTGAATTGCTTTGAACAGTTTTAGGTTATTTGATTTATATCTGTTGTATTTGTTGTTTCTGGAAACGCCACCTGGTGGTGGACATCTAATGTCCTGGTGTCCATCTAAAACCTGGTGGTTTTATTGACATCTAATTAACATCTAAGACAATCTGACCAATCCCCTAGTAGGGCAAACTCTGCTTACCTCCTGCGTAATTCGCACACTCCTGCTGGTGACCTCATGACCTCAGTGACAATTACATTTGAAAGCCTAATCTTGAACCTGAAGTGTAGATGCAGGAGACTCTCATTCGTTCACAGTGGGTACTTTCTAGAGATCCCTGTGCCTGTGGAAAATCTGCAAGCCCTGCAACATAAAGGTAATAAAAACTTATATGTACAGATTTATTCCCAGTACAAAACAGTTATGTTTTCAGAATGAAATGAAATTGTGAAATAATGCAATAAAAAGTCATCAATCTGCATCTTTACTCCGGGCCTGGGGTGGCCCGTTGGTCTGTGGTCAGAGAACGTGGGGTGAAACAGGAACCACAGAGCACTGCCTGGCACAAGTGCTCAAAACCCCAAACTGTAGATCAGTGAATGTCGAAGGGTCTACTGCACACCCTTGCTGACACAACAGGACAGTGGCAGCGCGTGTGACGGTGGCAGAGCTGGAGAGCCTCACTGTCCTGTCCCAGACAGCGTGATTCATGGCACTCCGACGCCATCCATACTCCCACGGTCAGCGCCTCCGCTCTCAGCGGATCCCCTACAGGGCCTGATGGAAGCGCTGGCCAGCAGGCTGCCATTTATACACCTGCACCTCAGGCCAGGCCGAGGCCTGCTGTTTTTAATGTTTGAGCAGGACTGGGGGGAGGGTCAGGAAACAGTCTCTCTCCAATCAGAGAGGAAACAGGGGCTTCCCACTCCCTGGGAGGTTAGGGGATGCAGTGCAAGGGGGCGGGGCAGGGGAGCTGACATCCACACCTCGACCCCCACCTTAAAAGGCTCTACCCAGCCTGTCACACCATCCTACAGTCCTGTGAGAGCTGCCTGAGAGGATTATGGGAAAGCAAGGCAAAGCCTAAATAAGTACTCTGCCATGGAAAGAATTTTCCACAGAAATGCACCAAAAATTTCTCCAGACTGTCAGTCATGGAAAAATGAAATCTGCGGGGTATTATTTTGAGTCTGGAGCAGGTATAAGCCTTGATGTTCCACAGTGTCTACAAATAGATATCTACTGGCACAATTCAGGTCAGGCGTCATCCCAGCAGGGACGGGAGGAATGTCTCGGCAGGCCCGTCCCTTCTTCACCCTTCCCCCTGTCTCTGCCGATAATAGGCTCTGTGGGGACGCCGCAGCTCGTTTAACGGGCTTCTCAGCGGGAGGGAAGTCTTCAGCCACTTCCTGCTTGGGGCAGACCAGCCTCTCTGGGGCCCGTCAAATATGTCAGAGGGTCAGCGCACCCCACCCACCCCCTCCCCAGCCTTGTGTCAGAGGG
The DNA here is from genome assembly GCF_013368585.1 of Megalops cyprinoides. Classification (NCBI taxonomy): domain Eukaryota; kingdom Metazoa; phylum Chordata; class Actinopteri; order Elopiformes; family Megalopidae; genus Megalops; species Megalops cyprinoides. Next base: position 19,737,851 of record NC_050601.1, read on the forward strand.
TTGACTTCCTGGAGATGTCCCATCCTCCTGCATCCGTGAGGCACGAGGTCAGGCCCCCACGGCCAGTCCAAGAGGCGACGGCAGCAAGCGGAGCGACGGGATTGGACGGCCTCACCTGGAGCCCCCCCGGCGCTGAGGCTGGTTCCCAGGCCGTAAAAACGCCGCTGATATTGTCTCGGTGGCTCCGGGTGGTGTGTGAAATCTCAGTTCCAGGGAGCCGACCCTCCCACCAGCGTTTGTTTTTTTTTTGGGGGGGGGCGTTTCTTTTTTTTGCTCTATTTTAAGGACGCGGTCGTAAAACAGTGTCTCTGAACTGCAGACAAAAGGCCCGCCGTAAATCTGGGGTCGTTGCAGAGGCGGCTTCGCTGAGGCGAGGAGGAACGCAAAGAAGACACTCGGTCTGCACACTTTAAGCACAGCTGCGCTCGTCCACCCCAGCAGCGCGCTAGTGTGCCTAAGCGCATCATCCTTCCCGCGCAAGACTGAATTCATGCTCACGTAGGTAGAGTGCCTTCGGGCGGCTCACACCTCACCGAAATGTGTTTGGTGGAAATACTCACGCGCGGTTCTGTATTCAGCAGCTGACCCTCCCACCCACATTTGTTTTGCGTTTCTGTTTTTTTTTTTTCCCCGCTTTATTTTAGGACAGGCTCGTAAAACTGCATCCCAGAGCCCCTGACAAAAGGCACGCTGTAAATCTCAGGTCGTTCTGAAGGCGGCTCTGTTTTGGCAAGGAGAAAAAGCAAAGGAGTCAGTTGTCTCGGATCTTTGAATTGGAGTGTTTTTCTTCACCTGACAAGGCTCCCTGCCCGGCATTCATGCGTCAAGGAGATTCTGTTGGCGAACAGTATGACTGTTGATTTCCACAGCCGTTCTGGCTGTTTTCATTACAGGAGGGCGAGGGAGGCAAGCAAAGCTACGCTGAGACTGTAATTTATTTCACAGGGCTGTAACAGAATACTGCATAACTTGGTACCACCAAAGGACCAAAGCACATCCAAATCCCATGCAGATACCTTGTCTTCACTACATTGAGGAAATGCTGGTTCGCATCAATCAAATGTTGTATCTACTGATTAGGTCTGATCCTCCACAGACTCTCGATGGACTGGCTCTGGGCCCTACGCTGGGTAAACCTATAATCAGTTTCATCATCACCCTCTTTCACACCCCATTGAATATCCAGAAATCCAGACAAATCCCCTTCAGCACAGTTCCACCAGCTCTACTCACTATCATTAAGCCAATTGCTGAATCATACTGCATATAATGTTTATGTATATTATACATCCAAATGGAAAATCTACATTGAAATATGTCAGGTAAGTATAACAAACGTAAGAAATGCTGGATGTGGTGTGGGGGATTGAAAACAATGCTGTCATGAATGATAGGCCTATTAGGGAAGCTGGGTTTGCTGCTGGAAGCGTGTGTGCTGGCAGGAAACCGATGGGGACAGTGTACTGTAGGAGGTGACATCTTTCAACTGAAATGTTACAATACAGTGCTGACGCAGTGTGGTCATAGAAGATCCCCTGACACTTATCCCGAACAGCCTGTTACCTGGGTTTTCTGGACAAATACATGGAGGGCTTGTCTGATTTCAGGCCTCAGGTTAATCAAAGTGGAACTGAGCACAGGACTCAGGCATAATACTCCTGTGTGTATGTGTCGGCAGGGGGCCTGAATAAGATCACCTTCCCCCTTAGTTCAGGGCATCACTCATGCAGTATCTTCTCCTGTTCTCTGATTTCTCTTCTTTCCTTCTCTCCCTTCCCCTTCTCCCTCCTCTGCTCTCACTTTCCTTTCTTTCCACTCCGGTTTTCTCTCCCCCCTCTCTTGTTTCCCTCTCTCCTTCTCCACCTACTTTTCTCTTCTTTTCTCTCATCCTCCCCCCTGCACCCCTGCTCTCTGTTTCTTTGAAGTCTTCTCTTCCTTGTGCTGACAATAATGATGAGTAATCTGTGGTCGGCCCTGAGCTGAGAGATGCATCCATCTCACGCTGGTGACAGGCTGACATCATATTTGTTTGGTCCTTTTTTTATGCCAATACTTTGTATACGGCGCACAGAAGCCTGACCAGCCCTCCCACTCCTGACAACAGCCTGGGGAGACACAGCAACATGCTGTGATGTCAACTCAGACGCCATCAGACCAGATTCCAGAGAACTAGACATAACTGGGTCATGAGGTAATTATAAACTTCAGCATTTTTTTTTTTATCCAAGCGTTCCTCCCCTCTGAATTGCACACAAAATCCCATGAACATCTTTTCAACTGTCTTTTTTTTATGAAAAAAAATAATAGAATAAAGGCATTCAAGGCCTATTTCTGGCTTTCAAATCATTTCAGCCAGATGCTCTGTGTGTGTGTGTGTGTGTGTGCGCGCGCGCGTGTGTGTGTGTGTGTGTGTGTGTGTGTGTATGTGTGTGTGTGTGTGTATGTGCACGCATGCACGTGTGCATGTGTGTGTGTATGTGTGCGTGTATGTGTGCGCACACGTGTGTGTGTGTGTGTGTGTGTGTGTGTGTGTTTGTGTGTGCACGCGCATGTGTGTCTGCGTATGCGTAGCTCTGTGTATATGCATGCCTGTGTGAGTGTAAATGCATGTTTACATGTTTGCAGTGGGACTTTATGAGAAACAGTATCTCTATCTGAGATGGAGAGGGGAGAGAGAGAGAGAGAGAGAGAGAGAGAGAGAGAGAGAGAGAGAGAGAGAGAGAGAGAGTGAGAGAGAGAGAGAGAGAGAGGGCAAAGCAAGGTAGGCTAACGGTGTTAAGCAGATAATGGAGTCGAGCAGTGAAGGACGCCTGTGCACTCAGCTGAGTCTCAGTCTCATTTTCAATCTTGTCCCAATTAATTTCACCAAATTAATCTCACACAGGCAAACGTGCTGTGGCATTCCACTCCCTCTCCCCTTCACTGCCTCGCACAGCACAGAGACACATGAAATAGGAGCCAATATCAACATCCATCTGGCATCTTCACGCCAGTCCCACAATCCCCTTTTCTGTCTTCCCCCTGACATTTGGAGAGCAGAGATATAGTGGGTTGGGGTTGGGTGGTAAATTACTTCCCCTGGTAATTAGCAACTCGATTCACTGTCCATGCGCTGTTTTCTTTCACAACATCAGAGGCTGAACTCATCCTAGTGCTCTGCCCCCTTGCTGCCTCCCCCAAGCCCACCTATGCTTTCTGTCCCATATAGTCTGTAAAGCAGGTGAAAGTGAGGGGCTCAGCAAACAGAAGCACCTCTATACCCCACCAGTCAGCTGGTCGAATTAGTTCTGATGGACTTTTTTGGTAAATGTTCTTGAATGGTAAAATGAGATGTTTCTTCTGTGTTACTCTTTCCAAGAACTCTGTGCCTTTTTTAAAGCATCGTATTTTATCAAGAGAACAACAAACCATCCCAGACCTTTGATTGAAAAAACACTGAATGAGAATTCCTTGTTAATTTACAACCGCATGAAGAAAATGAGGTCAAGACACTGCTTCAGCTGTATTGGCAGTGATTGAGCCTCAGGTTATTCCTGAAAATAAAAATAATTTAACCCTGCCATAACTGTTGGATGGAATTGCCAGATACAAATATATAGGTCTAGTTATTGAAGCAAATATATCACAAGTCCCCAGGTGAAATGCATTATTAAAATGTATGAGTGTTTGAAACCTACCAGCAGTGTGTGGTTGGAATCATGTAGATAGATAATTGGTTGAAACATCCATGGTGAGTTGCAGCTGAGAACAATATTTCAGTTCATTTTGGAATGGGCTTTGTGTCCTCACTGCAAAAGCCATGGAAAAAATAAAAAAAAAAACTATTTTGGTAAGTTATTGCACAATTCATTCAAGTTATTACATTATTCATAAAACGTTTTACTCACCTGATAATGTAATAACCATTTTTACATTAACCATTCAACAAGTTTATTACATTATCCAGTTTTATAATATTGTAAATGTAATATTTATATCATTACAAAGTTATTACATTATCTGGAGTTATTACCTTATCACTTGTTACACAGGGTTTTAGTGACAACATTTCTAAACATATAAACTTACATGGGCTTTCATTAGCATATACAGGCTAACATCCCTTAGGCATTCAGCAGCAGAGCCCGGCACCTGCTGGGCACCTGGTTTATATACCATGAAACATTCATGATTATGAAGGACGTGTTAATCTGTTGTGTGATTTATCAAGCGGCAGCTTTGTTCATTAAGTGCAGTCATGCCTGGATGCTGGCCCCTCTGTCTCCCAGCAGCAGGCTGCTGGGTAGGTATCACGGGTCCAGGTATGTTACCTTTTTCCCACTGCAGAGCTGGAACCAGGCTGCTACACACTGGACCTAAGGTCAACTAATCCAGTACAATACAACTGCCCTATCGTTGCATTTCCCACGACCAGAGGTGTAGCCTCTTACATCAGTCTGAATGCTGCCTTTTGGTTGGACCAAGGCAACTGCATGGATTTCATTGACGGATTTCATCTATGGCTTTTCTGTGGCTTTCCATCGAAGGCTGAGCCAAAAATAAAGAATCCGTGCTGGACTGGGCCCAGGGGCCACTGCATTCGTTTTTCATCCGGGTAGGACATCCACTGAACCCGCTATATCAGCTATGTATATATCGACATATAGTACAGGTTATCTGAGTTTCTGATACTCTTCGCCTCTGAGTATGTGCAGCATGAGGCCAGAACAGCCCCCCCTGTCTCACTAGCAGGCTTCTTTAAGTCTACATACTTCTTATTTGCCTGCATTAATTCCATCCAGGGTTCCTTCCCAGTCTTTGGTCTGCATTGTTAGCCTCTTCTTGGTACTCTTTCCTCTGCTGACAGGTGTATGGAACTGACATGATTTATTCTAAGTCAGTAGAGCAGATGCAACGTTTCAGTTGCAGTCTATATCTTTTCATATTCCATATTACATTTCATTAGATTACAAATAGTGTAAATGCTACTCTTATTCTCCATTTCAGATCTGGAACAGCTGCAGTGCAGTGTATCTCCTGGCTAGCCTTGTGGTGTCCCTCTGTATGCCCTACAATGACTAAAGAGGCCATCTGATTTAGCCATTTGCCCAGGTTCAGGTAACACAGAAATACAGAGAAGGGGCTGCACAGTGACCTGCGCTGCTGGGGTAGTCAAAGGGAACAATGTCATTATCATTTTTTTGTGCTTTCCCTCACAACTTGTGAAAAAGTGAGCGGAGGCATATGCAGTTCTAGAGTCCACGTTATTCAAGGCTTTCTCAGTTCATGCCTATGTAGAAGAAAAAGGAAAAAAACAATTTTCAGAGATGTTGTGTGTGTGTGCGCACGTGTGTGTGTGTGTGTGTGCACGCACATGCCAGTGGGGGCCAGTTTAAGTCTCTGAGCTCAGCATCTGGAGGTGATGATGTTGAAGGATGCTGGGGAGTTGAGGAGCCGTAGGGGGCGGGGCTTAGACAAGCTTCTGTCAGATTCATTTCTCCCCACCAATCTCGTCTGTAAGTCTTACTCACCTCGCCAGACTGCTCATCCATGACATCACACCTGCCTTTTCACGGATGCGAGTCCTGCTGCCCCGTCCCTGTTAAGAGGGGCGATATCAATCAAACAAACCTCTCTCTCTCTCTTTCTCTCTCTCTCATTCTCTTTCTCTCTCTCTCAGACACTGTCCCCCGAATGCCATCTTGAAGCACGACTTCCACTCCACGGCAAGCGCTGGTTCCGTCTTCACAAATCCGCTGCCACTTGTTTAGCCAATCAGATCGCAGGAGCTCCCTCCTCTTGCAGTGTGTTCACTAGTCTCTGCCAGGGTACAGAATGTGCCCGCAGTGGGTTTAACAGCCTCTGCATTTTTAATGGGGCTGGCAGAGAGAGCCCGCTGAGATGGATCAGTCGTGGGCTGTGCAGATTGAGAAGGGGACGTGGTGCCTCGGAAGGCTGCCGCTGATACAGCTCCACTCCCTGGTGGCGGAGCGCTGCAGACACACTCTCCCGTCCCAGCTGCCAGCGGCAGAGGCGGCGCAGTGGTCAGTGCCTTGACCCTGAATGAGAGGCTTCTGGGTAATGTAACCAGGGAGATGCAATTGGGACCTTTGGCGAGGCCTTTTTCCCACACCTGCTTCTGTGCTAATCCTACATTAAGTATGGATGCGTGTCCATGTGGACGTCTATCACATTTTGAATTCTTTTTGTAATCCAGGGTCTTTCCACTTGCATTCCAATGACGTAATTCCTTAGTGTGTGGATTGCATGACATGTATATGTGGCATATGTGTGTGTGTGTGTGTGTGTGTGTGTGCAAGTGTGTGTGTTGTGAGAGAGACTTGGTACTCAACTTGGTACTCGAAAGTGTTTGTTATATTCAAAGGAAGATGGTGGAAAATCGCACTATTCCCTAATAGAACTCTAGCCCAATGTGAGAGCATTCTAGCCCAATAGGAGCGTACATATTGTCGAGCTAAAGGGATTCGTTGTTTTATTGTGTTTTTTTAGTTCTTTTGTTTGGTGTGAGGCTCACTGGTGGGAAGGTGTCTCAATTGGCTGAACCTCTGCAGCGGATTGTGCGTCAGAGCAACGTGGCGAGTGCGCTTTGTGTCAGCTGGGGTGTTGCTGGGTAGGGAGAACAAGCCTGTGGGAGTGACTGGCATTCTGTGAAGCCAGCAGACACCACTGACACCTAGTGGCCATACTGCAGCACTGCTTCTCCTTTAGGTCACAGGGCGCACATTTCTACATTCAGTGAATGTGTCCCTCCCACTGTTGGTAGCAGTGAAAATGTCAGAGAAAGAAAACAGCTTCATTAGAATAAATCTACAAGGCTGAACTGATTTATTTCCTCCTAATCTCTTTAGGAGATCTCTTTTTTTTTCTTAGGACCTTTACAATGTGAATAGTTTCAAACAAAATGTCAAATTATTTTGAGCAAGGTACAGGTGATGTCTGATCCATGTAGCATGTGGCTATTTGAATCAGAGCTCATGTGGTGATCAGTGCGCTTCAAACAGACAGGGCACTGTGGGCCTTTGTCCTGGGGAAGCGTGCAGACTTCCACCACATCCTCATCACCCCTGGCTGAATGGGGCCCCGGGGGTCACACTCCCTCCAAACAGGCCGGAGAGAGTGTTAGGGACAAGGGGCAATGAAAAAGGAACAGTGGACGGAGACACGCAGAGCACGACCTCTGACCCCTGGGGGTCGCCCTCGCGTCCCCTCTCTCTCATTCTCCGGGCAGTCAAAGACCGGGCCGCTTTGTGGCCGCAGACACCACAGGCATTCTTCCTGGGGTCACGGATGGTCCTCGCTGGGGGGGGGGGGTTGGGGGGCTAGTAGGGGTGAGTCTGGGGTTTTGGGGTCGTGGCGGAGGCAGCGGTCAACCCCCGGTCAACTACAGTAGGTCATTATTCAGCCTCAGCCCCGCTGGTCAATAGCCCTGAACAGAGTGTCGGCGGGCTCCATCCGTTCTCACTAATCATTACAAACGAGAATCCGCGTAAACAGTCATCATTACAGACACTTGGCGGCGCACACAAATCCACTTTAAACGGCTATTAAGTTAAGGAGCCATCCATAATCCCAGGGCCCACCGCGGAAGAGGAGAGGGTCCAACAACCCCCCCCCCACCCCACACCGCTTGTCTGCGCTCGCGCATGTCACCCTGTCACTCTGTCAGTCGCAGCGCGTACACCGGGAAGCGTGTCACTGTTAACTCTGCCGTCGAAGCGGTCACCCCCGTCGGCTTGGTTCCTACTCAGCTGACACCCAGCTTGGTTCAGAGGTCATGCAATATCAAATCTCACCTAGAGGTGGCCAGCCAAGTAGTGAAACTGTATATTCACAGTTGCATTTTAAATTTCCTTAAAAAATATATTGTACAGCATGTGCTTAAATTCCACGTCTTTTGGAACGTTTGAGGACATATACAATGGCATCAGTATTAGATGCAGTTGATCTTGCACACATATATAGATATTCATTGATTGAGGGGGATTGATAAGCCACTTTGCACTACATACAGTACCAATCCCATCTCTGTGGATTCAGAAGCAGTAGTGTGATTGATCGTCTGTCTGTCAAGTGGAGCAGGGGAAAGAGGAAGGGGCGGAGCGTGGCATGTCTGCGTGCTCACGGATTGGCTGGCGGCAGGGTGACCAGGTGCAGGGGAGGGGGGCGTGCCAGTCAGCGGTGGGGTCAGGGGCAGGGTAATGACACACTTCCTTGCCCCTCCACACTGCAGGCCTTCCTCTGTCACCCATAGAGCACCACGCCGGGTCACAACGGTCCTGCCCGTCCAACCCGAGGAAACAGAGTAGGTCAAAGACAGGACAGAGTGGTAAAAGAAGGTGTACTGACAGAAACAAAGGGAGTGAGAAAGTAGGCTGAGGAGATGGAAACAGATGCTGACAGAGAGAGAGAGAGGGCAAACAGGGGGGGCGAAGGAGGATACGAGAGGCACAGCTGGCTGTGGTCAGATGTTCCCCCTGGCTCACCCCCGCAGCGCCCTCCTGTGCCCCTCCGCGCCAGCCCTTCTCTTAACCCCCTCCTGCCAGCCCATTGGCGCAGAGGCACGGAACCTTCCAGCACCAGGCCGGCCCCTCCGAGCGGTAAACAAATGACATCATTGGCACACCGCAGGTGTTGCCATGGTGAGCACGCCCCCCTTTCAATTTCCTGGATACCCCGCGGAGGTTCTCTCCTTGCCTCCCCCTCCCCCCTCACTCTCTCTCCCTCTCTCTCCCTCTCTCTCTCTCTCTCTCTCTCTCTCTCTCTGCCAGCCCGATCCACCTGCTTTTCACCCCATCAGCGCTGGAGTCACGCAGAGGTCAGGAGGAAAAATGAAGCGCCTTCGCCACGCTCTCCACATGCTGTCGTGCGTGCCGCCTGCTCCTCTGCTCTCCTCTCCCTCCTCCCCAGCCCCCCCCCCCCGCCATTGCTTCATTTGTTCTCATTCTCCTCTCCTTGAACTATTCCCCTTCTGCAACGTTCACCCCTCCCGAGTCAAAAAAAATCAAAAAAAGCCGAAGGGAAGATTGGCGATGTTTTCCCTCAGCTGGTACCTCTGAGGCCGAGACAGCCTCCAAGAGGGCCGGAATGCAGCAGGAAGTATGCAGCTTAATTTATGGCTGCCATTGAGATGGATGTAAGAGAGGGGTCTTCGCCCCTGTTGACTCTCCGGATGACAGCGTGTTTAGCGAGTCTGTGCCTGGATACAGGGTGCTGTGTGTCAGCGTAGGGACAGGATTTATGCCCGGTTTTCCGCACGCAAGCCCGTCAGCTGGCGCTACAATCCGAGAGAAATTTCTAGAGAAATTCCTGTTGCAATTTGAAGGAGGGAGGGGGTATGCTTTTGTGATTTTGCAATGGGGCAGAAATCTCAGAGAGCCAAAGCCCAGATTTCTGTCGCCGTGCGCCGTGGGGGGGGGGTCACTTCCGTATTGCGCAAGGGAGGAAAACGGCTCAGCAGGGTCAAAGGTCAGGTCGTCGAGGGAGATGAACATCTTCCATGCGAGCCCGATGTTACATCACTTCCCGCCACTCCTACCCTGCCGCGGCTCTGCCAACAATACCGCCGCCAGGTCAGGGCTCTCCTCCAATGAGCTAACCTGAGGCTTAAGGGCTCACCCATCCCTAAATCACACCATTACACCAACCCTGCCCCCTAAAACAATTCCCATTCTCTCTGTGCGCCTTTGTTACTTGTGACGATAATGATCGCCATTTAGACTTACGTATTTTCTGGGATGAATACGTGTTTACTGGGATGCTTCAATCATGTTTTCCTTTGATTTCGTTTCACGGCTTAAGGTTTCATGAATAATTCTCCATTCCTGGGCAAAATTGTAGACGTTGCTAGCGTGTCGACGATCCTTTAAGCAAGAGCTTTCCGATCAAAGTTATTGATTCCAGCTTTTGTTCAATCGCTCGGGGAAGGACCGGTACTGAGGCTGGGCCAATAGCACGTGACCAGAATGAGGCATCACGTCTCGCACAGGGAGACCGAATAAAAAAAAAACCTGGCAGATAGCAAAAAGGAGAAGGAAGGGGTGGAAAGAGGGAGCGAGGGATTGAGGGAGTTGGGGGGGGGGGGGGGTTAGCCGTAGCTGGGATTCATCAGTCCCCAGTGCAGCCATTTTCTCTTGCGTGTGTACTCTGTTTGAACTCGTCATTTTTTCCGTGGAAAAAAAAAAAAGCAGCATTTGGAGCAGGGCTCACTGCCGCAGCGCCAGTGATTTAGAAGGCAATAGCTGATAATCAAAAAGGCCTTCATCTGGGAGAATTCTAAGGAGCTGTGCACTACAGACGGGCCGGGGCGATAAAAATTTCTGTCTCAGCGATCATGCTGAGGGAAAGGCATATGTGCGCGAATGTGCGCGAGTTTCAGTGTTTTTAAATAAAACCTCGAATGAAATTTCAAAGTATCTTTCGTAATATTACATAGCATTATACATATTTATAATTTAAATAGTATACAAATATCATTATACCACATATATATATGATATAAAAAGCAGAAGGCACCCCCCCCTTTTTTTATTGTTTTTGGAGCAGACTGGCTGAGAGCAGCAGGGCCAGCACTGCTCTGTGCCCTGTTTAGGATGGCATTCAGGGTCTGTGGTTTGTGGAAGCGAACGTTTCAGCAGTTCCTGGGTCTGTGTAATGACTGGCGGTAATGCATTTCCTAACTTTAGGAAGGGTTTCTCAGAAAATCACCTGGATCGGTCATCCCAGTCAGACGTAGGATGAACTAAGCAGTGGGATCTACAGCAGAGCTCTGCCCAGCCTGAGGCCTGGGAATCTGAATCTTAAAATAATCACGTTTTCGAAAATATTAAATTGTCTCTCAAAAATAAAATGATAAAATTCCGCCATGCACTTGCTTGTATGTATGTGCATGTGTATGTATGTGCACATATTCCATTAGACTAAACCTGTTTGGTGTTCTGCAATGCCCCACTACACTATATACACGATAATATTGACATTTATCAGTGATCTCTTTGACTTCCCTGACACAGAAATTGGTATCTCTCTCTATTCATTGTTCAAACACTGTGTGTGTGTGTGTGCGTGTGTGTGTGTGTGTGTGTGTGTGTGTGTGTGTGTGTGTGTGTGTGTGTGTGTGTGTGCGTGTCTGTGTGCGTGCAAGTGTGTGTGTACGTGTGCGCATGGGTGCGCGTGTGCATGTGAATGTGTTCATGTGTTGGAATATTCACACTAGAGCTCAGGGAATATCTTGGAGTGATAGAGGTACGTTCAGGTGGGTGAGGTAGCACTCCGTCCGCCCTACAGCCGCACCTTCCCGGATTAACCTGAGTTTTAACTGCTGGTGATGTCAGCGCACGACATTAGTTCAACGACACACTGCAGCACAAAGCCTGTTCCTCACATGGTTTTGTGAAAAGAAACAAGGCTTGTCCCAGCTGCGGCCGCAGTACAGCGCAGTAGGTGATCTACCTGTAAATGAAATGGAGAGCACTGTAGGGAGATACATCCAGCAGTAGAGGTTTTATCCCCCCAGGCCTCGGGCCCCCGTGACGTGGGCGGCGACCAGGGAGCGAGCAGCTGCCACCTGACTCCCCACGGGCGGAGCAGCTGGAGGCGTGCCCGATCACGGCTCCCCGCTTTACCCTCAATCATCGGATCACAATCACTCGCAATTAACCAACATCTGCACCTCTCCGGCGGGGTGCAACGCGGAGCCCCGAGACGGGGGTGTGAATGAGATCCGGTTTAATGTTTTTATGGGCTGTGCTGTGGGGGGGGGGGGGGGGGGGGGTGATAGTGGAGCTCTTTAGAAGTACAGTATGCAACCATCCTTTCCTCTCCTACTGTTCAGGTGGAGCGGTTGGGTTCCACAGAACAGGCTATGGGTCTGGTCCCTTGCTCTTTGCTTGCCTTGCTAAATGCTGCAAGTTAGGCCTGGTTCATGCAGGTGGATGCTACAGTTTACTAATGTCACTCATGTGTGCTAAAGGTGTTCATTAAGAATGGTGACATCCTTCACGCAAATGGCTAAAGGCAGCACAGAGGCCTTAGTCTTCCAGTCTTTTGGTGGAATGGACCTATTACACATCACCTTGGCTCTTGCACCAGTGGGTTAGCAACCCCCTCTCAGTTGTAGACCAGCTGTATAACTGGGTATGGGAATATACAGAGAAGCGTTATAACGGTGATGGGATGAGGCGGTCAGCTATAGTCTCGTCTGACACCAACGGGGGAAATTTTTTTTCCCGGGCTTCGCAGTACCCCCGCCGTTCTGCAACCGCGGGGCTGGAAACCATTACCGCGCGTTTAGCGCTCAAAGAGGGACGTGAAACCCGTTCTCATTAAGCGGAGCAGCAGATGCCGGGAAGCGGCGGCTGAGATCCCGCTGCTCCTGGGAGCCGCACGCTCGCCTCGCGGCTCCTTCAGCTTGCCTCCTGCTTTAATGTCTGCACCGAGTGTCACTTCCATGAAACAGTTGGAGGATGGAGGACTCATCGCAACTTGGATCACAGCTGATACTGTACTCATGAGTGGCATTCATTGTGCTGTTTTGTCTGAGGGGGTTTTGTGCATTTTTTTTCATAGGATGTTTTATTTCTAGTCTGAAAGAGCTGATGACTGTACACCACTAATCGTGTAATGGAGTTGTCTGAAAACATGAAACTCACGGCCCCTCATGGAGAAAATGAATAGCGCTACTCAAAACGCCAGTGAAAACACGAAATGCCTCCAGAGTCATATTTTTCGTTAGCTGTCATTCATTTGCGTAGCTTTGTGTCTCCAGGTGGTCAGAATTACCAAGCCAACTACTGACTTCTCTCTGTCTCTCTCTCTCTCCCTCTGTCTCTGTCTCTCTCTCTCTCTTTCATTTGGTTTTTATTTCATTTTTTGAGGGTTTAGTTAAGATTATTGTTTTCTTTAGGTTTGTTTCTGTATTTTATCTGATGAATGGAAATGTCTGTTGAGCATCTTTTTCCCTAAGTAAAGGCTTAACAGTCTCTCTCTCTCTGTCTCTCCCTCCCTCTCTCTCTCTATCTATCTAACTCTTACTATGCATGTCACAGACATTATATGACAGCTTGAGAGGATTACTGTGTTATCCTTCACTTTCTGTCAACTGCAGCGTGTGTTTACATATGGAGGCCTGATCTTATTCATATGCTCCCGGAGATTATTCATGTGCAGGGATGGGGAAGTGTGGAAAGGCCCTCTGACCTCCCCGCGAAATCACTCATAGATGCTGAGTTGCAGGGAGGGCAGAGTGTGGGAATGCCGACCCCCGGCTCACGGAGAAATGCGCTGCTGATTCACCCTGCCCCGAGGGCCAGGGGCCTCGCTGTCAGGCCCTTTCAGCTGAAAGCAGGAAACGGATTACAGTAAAATGCTTTGACACCTCACGCCACACACGGCGCTGATCCCGTCTCTGCGGACTCGCGGTAGCCGCGGTCTGACCGGTAGCGCGGCCCATGCCTTTGCTCAGAACATGCTCTTCTGTGTGCGTGTTTGTGGGTGCGTGCGTGTGTGTGTGTGTGTGTGTGTGTGTGTGTGTGTGTGTGTGTGTGTATGTATGTGTGTGTGTGTGTGTGTGCGCGCGCGCATGTGTGATACATGCTTGTATATATGTGTGTTTCTTTGCATGTATATGTGCATGCGTGTATGCATATGTACATGTAGAACTCTCATTTTTCAATTTTGATGTGTGTCTCCTCTAAGGGGTTACTAAATTAGAATATTAACAAATATGCAGTACTGCCAATTTCGCTATTCATAGTCAAACAAAAATATTTAATTGATCGAATAATCAATATGGTAAAAATTCTGGTGAGGTCTCTGTTGAAAGTCCTCTCTCAGCCTCATTGGCAGTGATGAATCCACCGACTCACTCGCCATGGCCTCCATCTGGTGGCCAAAGAATGAATTGCATATACAGTTTTCAGCCCAGTGAAAATAACAGCAACTCAGCCAGCAAACACACCATAGGAGTCTGCAGCACTGAAGTACAGGCTTTCTCCACATTAATTCCAACCACAGGAAGCAGCTCTGTCACACATAACACAAGCATTGGTTCTCAGTAGCGGGGAAGCATTGATTTTCATCCACTCAGTCGATAGGTAAGGTCCATAATGCAATTACTCTGTAGACACAGTAAAAATTATAATGAAGAGGGATTGTCTGCTCAAGGACACGACAGCACTCAGCCGTCACAAACATTCTGGTAACATAACGGCAACACGCTGGAAATGTTGCAACCGAGTATTGAGCTGGCCATGTGACTTCACTTTACCAGTGGTGGCAGTTACATTACATTTGGTTATCCAGATACTCTCATCCAGAGTGCCTTATACAGCTTACTATTTTTACATGCTGTCCACTTACAGGGCTGGATATTTGCTGAGGCAATTCAGGTTAATACCTTGCCCAAGGGTACAGCAGCAGTGGTACACCTGGGAATTGAACCAGCATCCTTTGGGATGCAAGCCCTGCTCCTTTCCATCATACCACGCCGCTGCCCCCCAACTGCTGACAGTTGCATTTAGCAGCCAATCAGAGTTAAACAATGTGCTGCCTTGACTGAATTCTGACACTGAGCTTCTGAGGCTGTGCGTCAGAACCAGTGTGCTTCCTTCAACTGACGAGTGACTGGTTTAGTGAAGTATCATATACCTTTACAGTAGCACAGGAAGTAGTTCAATTGTTTTCATAATTGGGGACTACAGAGCTTTTCACTGTTCAAGAGTGCACTAGACAACGCAGTTGTACTCATTAATGGCCATTAATACTGTAAAAGGCTTTCTGCTATGCATACTGATACAATTTTGTATGTAAGTACACATATACCACACAGAACAGCGAAGCCCTGATTTGTCTGTTTGTACATCGATCTATGTATCTAACAACTTATATAAGTGTGAATATGTTATTTTGTTATGTCTGTGTTTGCCTGTCTGTCTATCTCTTAGAAATTACAGTTATAGTTTCTATATGCCACATCACAGAGCCCACTGAACACTTGAACTCCACTTGAAAAGACAAACCTAAAGTCAATCTTATTATGCAAATAGCAGCACTTTCATAAGCACCACTTACTGAGGCTGTTAAAACCTTTAATTATAACCATCCCTCTCATTTGGTTTCATTCAGTGTCTTCCACCTGGCAGATTACATCCCAAATCCCCCTCAATTTCCATAAGTGGCAATCCAAGGAGTGATAGAGAATGACAAACAACCAAAAGTAAACGTTAATAAATTGCTGGATATTAATGTATGAGCATTATACACACATACACACACATTTCGCACGTCTCTAGCCTGATGAAAGATTTTTCTGTAGATCGTATTGCTGATCCTGCTGATGACATACTCATATTAACCACTAGGTGTCAGCATTGTACCATTTTAGCCACAGTCATCAAACAGCATGGCCAACGACCATATGTTCCAGTTTTAGTTCCATGAGCATCACAATCCTGGCTACCAGGCACCATCTTAGCTAGTAATGGTCTTTTTTATTGCAATGATGTCAGTGGTGACTAACAATTAAAAAGTTGCTGGTGACATCATGTAGTCACACTGTTTACACTCTGTTACCCCTTGAAATCAGCGGAGGTTTATAACAGTAGCATCGTTGGAGCAGCTGGACTTCAAGCCTGCAGGGTCCTGGGCCTGAGGGGTTGTGGGCCTGAGATTCAGCGTAGTGATCCCAATGAATCCCATCTCTATTTTTTAAATTTTTTCTCCTTCAACCACTGTCTCTGTTCACTACTTCACTCGTCCTTCTATTCCCTTCTTCATTCTTCTCTTCTGCATTCTCTTTCCTCCTAACCTCTCCCTGAACCGCATCCCGAACATTACCCCTGCCTCTGTCCAGTCTGTGAGAGTATTGCTCTCCTCCTGCACTCTGAGAGTGCAGGAGAATGAATGACACAATGTATGAATTTACCTCACATAAACTGAGCATAAAACGGTCAGGTGAAAAAGGGGACAATTACCCCCTCTCTTTCTATTTCTGTTCCTAACAGGTGATTAAGGAATATTCTCCTCCAGAGAGGGACCCAGCATCCCCAGTGACTAATAAGCTGAATCAGGCTGGAGAGGTGCAAGATGAACTTTATCACTCCCTCACCCATTATTTCCAGAGAATTGATACCCCAGTTCTTTCCTCCATGTGACCCCAGAGAACCCCTCTCATTTACTGCCCTGCTTCCCTCCCTTTGGTGTCCATCTTCATGTTCTCTGTCTTCCTGTATTTTGCTTCGGTAACAGGTAAGGACACTCTCATTTGGACTCAACAGGAAGTCCCCTTTCTCATACTGTCTTCATTCAATACCCTTTAAAGTAAAGTAAAGTAACTTTCTGAGAGTATTCACACCCATTTCCTCATTCACGTAGATCGGTCTGCATTTCCTGTTTTCTGCTCGGGCAGGCAGTGTCATACAGCAAATGCTCTGTTTATGATATCCTGCCCAACACAAACAATATAGATTCTTCACGATGGTAAGGAATATTACAATTGCCTGGTTGTAACTCTGACGTTGTTTTTCACACACCCTTACATTTCTCTTTACACTTCTGCAAACAGATGCAAACTAAAGCACCCAGTGACCCTTTTCAGGGAATATGGAGGCTATTTATCATTCATTGGAGCCTAGAATGATTTAGTGTGTCTTCACGGGATTTAATCCTCCTGCTTTGTGATTTGGATTTGGCAAACAGCATTAACTGGTCCTTTTCATTGTTAGCAGGCAATTATTTGGTCTGGCTGGGGCTGAAGGCCCCCCACAGTGCCTAAGCAAAGAAGGCATGCCCAGCTGCCCAGGAGGGTATTTTCTCCCTTCAACTACTGACCCAGCGTCAAGTCACCCTCTCCTGACCTCACCAAATAGTGTAAAAGGCAGATATTAATCCACCTACGCTGTAGAGGTTAGACATACATCTCTATACTGTAGGGCAGCGTTTCCCAACCCTGCTCCTGAAGGCACACCGTCCTGCATATCTTCTATCTATCCCTGCTCTACCTACCTGACTGAACTCATCAGTGGCACTTTTGATTAGCTGAACACACCTGATTTAGTCAAGCAGGAAGGATACATAGAAGATATACAGGACAGTGTGCCTCCAGGAGCAGGGTTGGGAAACACGGCTGTAGGGGTTACAGTAAGGCATTGAAAGGAAATTCTATCAAAACGAGTTCTGTGTCACATACTTACAGTAGCACTGACAGCATAGGGACGTTTAGGGGTGGCATAGTGGTTAAGGAGCAGGACTTGTGACCAAAATGTTGCCAGTTTGATTCCCCACTAGGGCGGTGCTATTGTACCCTTGGGCAAGGTACTTAATCCCAAATTGCCTCCGTAAATATCCACCTATATAAATGGATAACATTGTAACTGATATAAATTGCTCTGGGTTTGGTAAATGCCGATAATGAAAATGTAATTTAGATTAATCCACTAATCCATCAGCCTGTTGCAAAATATATGTATATGGTGTAAGTATGGGAGGTTTCTGAAACAAACATTCTTAACAAACTCACCTTTTCTTCTCGTTTGGAGTTATAGTACATGTTGTTCTGCAATGAAAAATGATA
The DNA here is from genome assembly GCF_013368585.1 of Megalops cyprinoides. Lineage (NCBI taxonomy): Eukaryota > Metazoa > Chordata > Actinopteri > Elopiformes > Megalopidae > Megalops > Megalops cyprinoides. The sequence continues at coordinate 19,755,417 of NC_050601.1, forward strand.
CAGCTTTTAAAGACCATGAACCACTAATGATGCTGAACGCCTTGTTTTTTTTTTTCTTTTGGGAATAAGAATCTAGACTCCCACAGCCAGGTTCAAATCCCTAGGTTCTGCTGTTATGCTAAATTTGTTTTTGAAATCTTCACACGGTCATGTAAGGTGTTAAAGAGACTACATACCTTTTCTAGCTACAGGTGATCAAGTCAAAACAACAGGAGTCTGGAGACATTTAGCTCAGTTTACCTTACCGGTTGATGCTATTGATGTACATTATTTTTATTGCCAAAGCAAAAACACAAATGAGCTCACAAGCACAACAAATACGAATTATTAATGAAGCACATGATAGTGCAAATCAATACTCCTTGAAAACTGAGCATCAGCAAAGCATATTAACCATTAGACAAGACAAAAGAGAAAGCTTTAAAACAGCTCAGGCTCAATACCCTGAGGAACATGTGTGTTCTTGTTTTTGTTCCAGACAGTTCCCCTGGTATACTTTGCTGAATAAGTTGATCAGCTTTATACATTGACAGTTGGTTCATTTTCCGAAATTTGTGTGTGTGTGTGTGTGTGTGTATTTGTGTGTGTGTGTGTGTGTGTTAGTGTGTTTTTTCTGTTGCGTTACACATGCAGTAGTGGAGAGTTATAAAGAAACTATGAAGTTACTCTGGCCTGGTTGGTCATCACTGATAGGAACTACAGTAGTTCTTGATCTTCCCTTATGTGATAGTTACAACAGTAAACTTGCAGAGACCAGAAGGAGGCCTGAGGAACAAACAGGAGCACTGTGACAAGGGACCCACATTCAGACCTTGCATCAGGGCTTCAACAGGGAGGGAGTGGTGCAGCCTCCGATAAAGGCCACTCTTCTTCAGTTTTAATAAAGTTATTTGGCACATCTGATGTAAATAACTTGCACAGTTTTTGATGAATTATTCCATAAATTAATTATTTTATGGAATCTAAAAGTCAGCTCTGTGATTGCAAACATCACATTTGACAGTCACTGAAGAGAGCACATTGATTTGGGCCTCCTTATTTTGGTGTGCATGAGTTCTTTAAAATGTACAGTGATTGTACGTACACTACAACAGTTTGGTTCAATAACCTCAGTAAAATCTGTAAAAAAAAAAAAAAAAAAAACAATAGACAAATGTAATCTGTTTTCTTGTGTTGCTGCTGCTTAGTACAGAGAAAAGAAAATTAAATATTCCTCCAATCAAATATTAATGAGGACTGTGATTTCTTCTACTCAAAAGTACTACGAGCCATTCCGAAATCAAGAATCAGATAAAGAATTCTTTAGAACATTGTGACTCTCACTTGGTAATCAACCCTGTCAGCCTTGTATTTTGACGTAATGAAACTACATTCTTGCGGTTCTTGTGGGGTTGCGCTGCATCAAACTTGTAATCTATACGGCATCTGGTTCTTGGTGATCCTCTTGCATTTGACAGTGCCCTGCTCATTCTCTTTCCCAGCATGCCTGCCAACCATAGACTGGAGGGCACGCTCACTCTCAGGTGAGTTTCAATCAACAGTTCTGCCCTGCAGCTGCTGGTCAGACCTCAGACAGCTATTAGAGACAAGAATGACCCTACTCACTTCTAGTCAGACCTGACAAGAATTAGTAGTCAGACCTGTGCATTAAGTTGTTGAGCCTATAACATATCCACTCTTCAGTGTGGTGAATTCCATTATCTGTATTTTTTGTTGAGTTTTGGCTGATTTAAAGCTATTATATTAAGGCAATAAATTTGATAGACAGAAGCATGTTGAAATGTGTCTACCCCTTATTTTGTCCCTACCACTGTTACAATTACGGGGAAATTAGTTTTTAATAAACTGGGGGTTGACTGCATCTCTCGGGGGTTGGTGATACAAAATTGGATTGTTTTTTTTTAAATATGTATCATAAACCTCCTTGTTCATGCTGAAGAACCTGAAATTTTTAACAGTTGATCGTTGTGTTTCCAAAATGCACATTAAAAATGGCATCACAAGCAAAATGAACAGGATTTTACTTGAATATCACAGTCGAACAATAGCGAATATGAAAAAGGCAGAAAGAAGGATCTTGAAGAAGAAATACAGTATGTTTTCATGTTCTTATGCAAGTTGATGTACTTCATCTCCCGGGATTCCGTGAGAGTAATCACAACGCATGCGCAGTAAGAGTTGGCGGGTCGCTAAGGCATTGGATGTCTTTTGTCTCGAGAGCAGAGAACGAGAAATATAGACGCCGACGTGAAATCATACAGATTTTTCCCCCTGCTGCTAACTGTAAAAAGTCGCATATTTATAACCCAGTAAAATAAGTTATATTTTCGGTTCCTTTCGAATCGCTTTTTTGTAAAGGTAAGTTTTACTTAAGATCTTGCTAACTGGCTAGCTAACGCTGCTACCTAGCTAGCTGGCTAGCTAGCTTTTTTGCTAGCCCCTGCTCTTTCTGGTAGTGTGTAGAGAAAATGACTTGGCAACCATGCAGCGATGCAGTTTGCACGATTTCCAGCCCTTTAGCTGTCGCCGATATTTTGTGCGCATTATCCACTGGTGTGAGCCGCACTGAGTTTGTTTCCTTTTCGCTTGTCCATGCAGCTCCTGTTCGGTGTGTTATAATTTGCAGCGCTCTGCGTGATCCAGGTCAACATGGAGGAGTAAGGAGGCGGGTAGCCTTGAGGGAAACGGCGAAAATGTAATGCTGCTTGCTAGCTGGTCGTGCCAGCGTGCAAAGCGCACACACATTGGCAAGTAATGGAAGCTGCGCGGCTTCGCAAGCAACGTTGTGCTACCTAGCTAAATGTTTTTAGCCAGGTTGCCGTGCATATCGCAGCCTTACCTTGCTAGCTTTGCAAGCTATCTGGTTGACTAAAACAGGCACCATGCAGTTGCCATCACCAAGAGGGGGATGGGCTTATCTGAATTCACTGTTTCTGAACGGCAGCTAATAATGCATCGGGGATTGTTTTGAAATTAGCATCGGCTATCGAATACACACTGACAGGTGTTTGTTAGTAGCCGTTGTGCTGTTACCTAGCTAGATGGATGAATAATTATGAATTTTCAAACACCTTAGCGATATGTTACTTAGCCGCTCCGTGCAGCACCTTGTCGACAAAAATCGGTGCTGGAAGACGCGGTCTTTGGCTGGCTAGTTAGCAAGCAAGCAAGCGAACCAGCCAATTCAAGAGATTTCAGCCTGTTTATTAATTCGCTGTCTGCTCCTAGCAAGCTAGCATTTCATATTTCAGATCATCTCCACCATCTGATCCCATTATTGTCTGAACGGAATCCGCTTTTGTTCTGTGTATCTAGCTGCCGCAGTAGCTAGTCTAGCTAATTAGATACATTTGAACGTTTAACGATGCACAGATGTGGCAAGCGTTACGCGTCCGTTTCGTGGCTATGTAAACAATCGGATAATTAAACTTTGATTCAGACGGTAAAGAAGCCACTTTTACTGAGCGCTAGACCATAATTTACATTTGCCCCATCCTTGAGATACTGCACTGCTTGGGTACTTGGGTTGATAGGCAAAAGCATTGCCTCTTACAGTGGCACAGTGACATGCGTAGCCTTGCCTTGAGAGCGTTTCATCAATTCGATGAACAGTGCAAGCGAGCCGAAGAGCACCCCTTTTTTGGGATATTGGTCCCTCCTTTACACGGACACTGAAGTAAGAAAGCGTCTTCTTTCACCAAATTAAACCTTTAAGCGCATCCATCGACGAAATTCTAGCGGCTTCCTGATTTTTTTTTATTTTTATTTTTACAATTGTTAATAGTGGAAATGTCGAAAGCGTGGAAAGCCGCAACGGGTGCATCTGCGATGCAAAATGTGGGGTGAAAAATGTACGTGCGCACATGGGATGCGGGTTTAACCTTTCGACTAAGTCAAAATACAGTTGTGCCCTCTGCCTCCCGCCTTGGTGCTCAGATTTAACTTACCGAAAGGGTCTGTGATAGGAAGATGTATTCATAGATACGTGTACACCAGTCCCGTTTCCTGCCTCACGAATTGGCTTAAAAGCTCCATCTTACAAGTCATGCGTGCTCAGATACGGAAGTGTGAACAACACTTTGATGGTATAAATATTTCTGTAACCACTATTTTAAATAGTGATTCATTCATAGCTACAGTTGTAGTACTTAACCATATAGCTATTGCACCCATTGTGGTTAAGGATTTTACTTAGTGGTCCCGTAGTGGTCTAAACCATCAGGCCCAGGGAAAATGTTATACCTGTATTTACCTACTCACGTGCCCATGAAGTCTTGTAATAATTGTCGATACTTAAAATAATTAACGGTGTCAGCTTTGTGTAAGGGTTTTCTCATCTCATGCTTATTTTTGGGCACAGCATTTTTGTTGCCATATTTATTTCTTTGCCGTCATTCTTGCTATTCTGAAATTGAGTATGAGTGTATCTGTACCGCATGTGGTAACATTTACCCCTTCTGCTCATAACCGAAATGTCAAAGGGGGTTGGTTTGTTCATGGTCATTTGTATTGTACAGGGTAAGGAGGTGTGGGTATCCAAAAGTCCCTGTTGGGGGGAGGGTTTTAAGCTGAGGGTACCCCCCATCTCCTCCCCAGACTAAATTCTGTCATTATGGATATATTTTTGGTTGCTGACATGTACAGTTTGCTGTGTAAATCAAATGCACAAACGCCTGAGAGCCTCCTGTACAAGTTCTGTGCCAGAGCTTGAGTTTAGGGACTGCGTTCCAAGCTCGCCCTGGTGGTACTTGTGTTCTGATGCGAGCAAAAGGCAGGGCCACATGCAGCAGGTTGGGGGATCACTGAGGGGTGTCGCAGACCCGGGCCGGAGCAGCGGGCCCTGCTCTGTGAGACCACCTCCGGGCCCACGAGCCCCCGTCATTTTTTTTTTCTTTTCTTTTCTATTCATCCTGTCGGCTCCAAGGACTCTGGGGTTTCACCACGCGCCAATTGGAAAAACCGAGAGACCGTCCTGTCAGCCCACGTGTTGACAGGACTCGGGGGAGCTCGAAATTTGCATGGTCCTTACCTTGACTCGTGGCTTTTTCCGGTGGCTTGGACTTCCCCCATCTGCGCATGACAAGTGCCAGCCCCAGAGACCTTGCCGAGAAAGTGTACTTTCTGTGTATCGGTATTTGTAAGGGTGTTACATCAGCAGCACACGCTGACTGTAGCGATGGTTACACACTTGTGGGACATGCTGTGATTGTTGCATAGTATTAACACATATTGATGGTAGTTAATGTACTTGATGGTTATGTATATGCTGACTGAAATGTTGTGATGGTTACACACTAGGAGTGTATGCTGGCTGTAATGTAGTGGTGCTTACACATTAGGGTAAAAGGCTTACTATTTAATGTTGTGATGGTTATATGCAAGAGGTACACACTGATTTATGCAGTGATGTTTATACACTAGGGGTACATGCTGACTAATGTGATGGTTACACTTAAGGGGTACATGCTGACTAATTAATGTAGTGATGGCTACACACTAGGATTGCACACTGACTGTATTTATTGTTGTGATGGTTACACACTAGCGGTACACGCTGACTGTATTAGATGCTGTTCTTATCAATTCTCTCCATTCCCTGTGTGACTCCCACCCCCCCCCCCTTTCCCTGCTGCCATCTTGATTGACGACCCCCCTTCCCCCCCTCCCCTCCACCTTCTCACCCTGTTTAGCTCTGTTGAAGTTGACACGGAACCCGCTGGTTCCACTGATCCCTCCCAGCCGAGTATGAGCCAGCCTACAGAACCCCCTAACGGTGCTCCCACTGTTACAGCAGGTCTCCGACAACTTTCTTCTATGCAAACTCTAATCCACTGTTCTGTCTTGTTGATGTTGTTGGGGGTGGGCGGGGCTGGGGGGGGGTTGGTGGTGCTGTGGGGCAGGGAATGTCACCAGGCTTTTTACGGCGGGAAAAGGAGTTCAGCCATTCAGTTTAAAGCTGTCGTCACTGGCCAGGCTCCTGTCACCCACGTCTCCTTGTAGGTGTCGCTGTGTTGCCTGCCCACCTCCGAGATCTCGCAGTCGCGGCTGGGTGGAGAACCGCAGATCGACCGCCCTGTCTAGGTTTTAGGCTGTTTGTTGCAGTCTCTCTTCTCAGTGTCAGTCGTCAGCCTGATTGAGGGCTCAGAAAGATCAGTTATTTCAGATTGTTCCGTGAATATAGTCGTTCTGGAAAGACTCATATGATGTCCGCTTAGGGTGAGGGTTAGTACCTTGTAATCCATCCCAGAGTAACGCTTTGGTCCTCTTTCAGTTTTCAGTGAGTGGATCCCAGACCAAGCTACTCATTGGTTGATTGCTTTGGTCTCAGTGAAGCGTTAAAGGTCCAGTGGAAAAATGTTTTTCAGCTGAAACTGGGTAGACAGTCCTTCATGACAGTGCAGCTTTAGGTAATTTGGGAGGCACAGTTTTGCGATTGAAAATTCATTGCTATTCCTGTCCTTTTCATTACTGTTGATTGGCCATTATTATGGGTGTGGCCCTGCACATGCGAGGTGTACAAACCCTGCTTCTTTATTCCTCAGGAAGCGGTTGACAAGGCCCACTCAGCTCTGTGTCTGCAGGGGAACTGTTTTTGACCTTTTACATACATAGAGTCCAGCGTGTTGTAGTGAGGGCACTGACTCATTATCGGAGCATGTCTGCGTCTTGAGGTCCAGTCTGGAGAATTGCCTTCGACGTCTTTGAAATTCCATACGACAGTCCTATGCGGCACTTATCTCACCGTTGCGAAGCATTGTTAGACTGTTGCGGATTTCTTCTGAGGGTGTTAGTCATGTTTTAGCCCTGTAGTTTCCTGACAGCCCACAGCACAAGGGGCATAATCATATTCCTGCATGTCTTAGGGATCTAACGGGAGCTATGGGATGTATCGAGCAGAAATGACCTAGCCTTGATTTGGTGGGTTTTTCATACAGCCAGGAGATTAGGGTTTTTTTTAAATGTTGTTTTGATTTGTCCCCTTGCCTGTCAGTCTTCCATGATTTCATGACTTGTGACTTCTGTACTGTGCAAAAGGTGTGTGTGCGTGTGTTTGTGTGCGTGTGGCGTTTGCACACATAAAGCCTGATACTGAAACACTCATGGAGTCACAGTAGGGTCACACAGCCGCCAGACTGCCAGTTCCCCCAATCCCCGCCTGAAATCAGAGTTCTCTGGCTCATTCAGTAGGCCAGCTGAGAGTGGGAATCGTACGATTTGTAGATACCATCCCTGGCCTTCATGTCCACCTCCCCCATAGAAGATCACACAGCGTGAGGTCAGCGCCCTTGACACTTGCTTCGTTTGTACGGTGTTGTCTGTGCCACTCTACATTTCCATGTTCCTTTCATTCACGACTGAGGTGGTGGGCGGGTGCTGTTTTCACTTCTCCTGTTTTCAGTCATCTTATCTGTTACTACATACAAGGCAAGCAGTGTCAGAGGAGGCTTGGAGCAAAAGCCTAGGTAGTGCCTGGTTCTTACGGCTAATGACATGGGCACAGCGGTAATCAGCAGTTGCTCTCAGTCCAAAAAAAAGTAGTGCTGCCAGCATATGAGGGTGCAGTATTTCCACCTGTGCGGTCAGCTTTAACCCTGGTGGCAGGTTTAGTTGTTCAGTGAGGCCATTGTCTGGGGATCATCTTGAGTTGCGGTTGAGGTCTTCCCGGACCGCTGATGTGCTTTTTGTCCCTCTTGTGTCCTTCCTTTGTCCAGAGGCCCCCCAGGCAGAGGTCAAGCTGGCGGCGACCGCAGGGAAAAAGCAGAACAAGAAGAAGGTGGAGGAGGTGGTGGAGGAAGAGGAGGAGGAGTATGTGGTGGAGAAGGTGCTGGACCGGAGGGTGGTGAAGGGCAGGGTGGAGTACCTGCTCAAGTGGAAGGGCTTCTCCGAGTAAGTACACACACGCACGCACACACACACACACACACACCTCCATGTGCATGTTACAGGACGATCGATTGATCAAAGGCAATCGTTAGATGGTTTGATTGTTACACACCTGCATCCAGATGTTACAGGGCCATTGATTGATTAAAAGTGTTGATTAGATGGGCTGGTTCATTTTGGTGATTAATTGGGCTGAGTCTTTTTTACAATTAGGAGGATTGTTTCAGTTTACTGGGATTTGTTTGACAGTTCACTGTACTTCACCTGTACTGACAAAGCACCATCACACAGCCTGTCACTTCTACACAGCCTGCACGGATCCAGAATTCTACACAGGACTTTTTATGAATCCATATGATACATATGATTGAGAGTGGATGTTATCTCTCAGTAAATTTTATTTGCTTCACAGTCAACAAAATGTCATAGTGGCCACAGAGTATGTAAGAACCATAAGTCAACCTGCAGACTCTGCACTTGGTCCATTCCATTCCATTCCATTCCTTTAGCAGACACTCTCATCCAGAGAGACTTCTAGCAGAACAGAACATAAGTATATCCATTCAAGTTGAATGAGCAGTAGTGTCAGACCAGGCTAACAACACTCCCAAACCAGTGAGCGTAAGCATAACGTCATTCAAGCCTTACAACAATTAACTTGTGCAACCTGACTAGACAAGGGAAGCTAAGTATACTACCATACATCCCAGGCACTGGATCAGGTCACTCGGTCCTAATGCGTACTGCTCATCTTCATGCATGTGAGTGGACTGCTAGCTTTTGTGTTTTTGATCCCGGGTGGCTGATTGATCTCTGTCTGTGCGTCTGTGTGTCTGTACGTTTAGTGAGGACAACACTTGGGAGCCCGAGGACAACCTGGACTGCCCTGACCTGATCGCAGAGTTCCTGCAGTCCCAGAAGACGGCCCACGAGGTGGACAAGAAAGAGACGGGGGGCAAGAGGAAGACCACCGAGTCAGACACAGAGGGCGTGGGGGAGGAGAGCCGCCCCAAGAAGAGGAAAGATGAGGTAGAGCGGGGCGTCCATGTAGAATAAACAGAATGGTTTTGCTCAGTAAAAAAGCAACAGGCAAACGTGAGCCTTTTGTTCATAAAGTTAAGTCAAAGTTTCCATTCTTAGCTTTGATGTAGCTCTGTCTGTGCGACAAGCTTTTCTGATTTCAAAATGGCATTGAGTGTAAACCCATTCAATGGATTCAACAGTTAGAACGAGATTAGCGTTTGTCAAATCAAATAGTACTTTAAACCCATGTAGTAATTTTGTATCTCTGTGGTCTTACCTATGACGCCCTGTGAATGTAAGTTTCGTCTCCCTCTCTGTTTCAGCCAGAGAAACCCAGGGGTTTCGCTCGAGGGCTGGACCCAGAACGCATCATCGGAGCCACAGACTCCAGCGGAGAGCTCATGTTCCTCATGAAATGGTGCGTCTGGCTGTCAGGTCTTTCTCACAGGGCTCTGCCCATAGGAAGGCGGACCACACAAATACCAAGTTGTGTGACAAATCCTCACACTTGTACCCAAGACAGCAGGTCTTTGGGGGTCAGAAGTGCTGTATTACACCTGTAATAAGTATAACTAGTGTTAGCCATCTTGCCAAGTCAGGAAAACGAACTGTAAAACTACTACTCATACTAAGCGTATGAAAACAGACAGTGATGAGGAAATTAAGATTTCATTTTCCTTTTCTTTTTTGGCCCATAGCAGTTAGCTGAGCGCTGCAGACATGTGGGGAATTCCTGCTTGTAGCAAGCTTTCTGTTCCCATCCTTTTTAGTTGGGTAGAACTGCCATCTAGCTAACGCTAACCGGCCAATGTAGCCAGCCAATTCAATTGTTATGTCAGGCTTTGCTGCAGTGACTGTTAATAAGCAGGTTATATGAGGACAGCCTGCACAACACTAGCAATTACCGCTGTATCAGCCAGCTGAATGGCAATCTGTAGCCCTCGTGTGCCTCTGTTCCAACCGAGCATAAGTGTGAAAGACATGAATATGGCGCCTTTCTTTTAATGAGCAGAAATCTAAGCTTTTAAGTTTCTTTAGCACCTATATTTAGGTTTTAGTCATATTCATCGACTATAACTCAGCTCCCTGAAGGTGGGTGAGGAATTAGCGTGAAATTAAGCAGGCTTGCAGTCTTCCTGCTCGCGGAGTTCTCGCTGTTTGAATTCCCTCAGTAGCCCTCTGAGCGGCTCACACTGAGCACAGCAGAGCCACTCACTCGATTCATCGCTCGCTCACCACCGAGCAGTACGCGGCGTTAGGATGCGCTCAGCACTTTTGCGCGGCCTGGCGTTTGAGCCGCGTAAATCAGCCTTTGTGGACACCCAGACGCAATTTCACCAGGCAGCGTCCCCGGGAGCCTGAGTGATTATCCGCACCCAGGGCCAACGTCGACACTGCGCTGCCATCAGCACGTCATCTCTGTGCTGTGACCATTTGTTGAAAACATTGAAAAGTGAAAACACCGTGTTTTTTTTGGGGGGGGGCATTCCTGTGTGTGGCTGATGCACGGGGGGGGGGGGGGGTTTGGTTTGTTTTTAACAAATTGTATTGTGCCACCATGGTTTTTATTTTGATGTGCACTTGCGGTTCGTGGGTGTGACATCGCTTGAGTCATCGGTTGAGCTAATGTCTGCAGCGTTCTCTGGGTCGCTGGATGGTTAAGTTTGAGCTCTTGTCAGAAGCAGAGTGCCAGTCACTGCCAGTTCTTCTGCCACTTATAAAAGGACTTCATTCTCAGAGATAATTCTGCGGAGTGGTGTCTGTTTAACGCACATCACAGTAAAAACGACTCTTAAAATGGTCTTTGCGTGTCGTTTAAAGCTAACAATAAAACCATGCCAGTGTTTTATTTCTGTGTTGGGAAATTTTCAATTGGAAATTCATTCTTTTATGAGAATTCTGCTGAAAGCAGAAGTCCGCTTCTGGTTACTGTTAGATTATTGGATTAACTTGACGTTAGAAGTGGGTTGTGGAAGTGTGTTTTCGATAGGTAATTACAACACTAATTTGAGATTTTAAGTAGTTGACACCGATATTGTACAGGGCCCCGACTCTCCCGGGAACAGTGTCCTCTGACTCTGGGTTCTCCTTCCCACAGGAAGAACTCAGATGAGGCGGACCTGGTGCCGGCCAAAGAGGCCAACGTGAAGTGTCCGCAGGTGGTCATCTCCTTCTACGAGGAGAGGCTGACGTGGCACTCCTACCCCACCGAGGAAGAGGAGAAGAAGGAGGACAAGAACTAACCAAGAGACGTGGGGATGGGGGGAGGGGTGTTGGGCTGAGGGGCGGGAGGGGGTGGGGGGCGGGAGAGGGGGGGTGGGGGGGGACAAGGGAAGCCCATTACTTTCTTAACCACCTTGCTTTCTATCAACCCGGACTGTTGAAGTGCCCTTTCACACACAAAGACAGAGTACTGAGGGTCTTTTTTTTTTTTTTTTTTGAGGGTGGGGGGGGTTGGGAAGGAGGGGGGTTATGGGAAATGTAGTGTCCCTTTTCTGTTTTGCATTCAGTCTGTTCATTGGTGGCCTGAGGTCATCTCTATCTGGATGCTCCTTTGGTCTGTGTACTAACTAAACCATGTCAGAGTGGCCTCTGGTTTCATGCAGAAATAGCTGATGTGGTGCCACGTGCAGGACAGAGTGGAACTGAATCAACATTTCTCGCTTGTCTGGATTACGGAACGGCCGAGTGGGGGAGGGACACAGGGTAACCACTTCGCCAAAAGAAACCTGCCGCTCGTCACCGATCCAGGACCACTGAACCCAAACCCCAGTCCAAATCCCAAGCGTTTTGTACAGGAGGGTGAAACACACCCGCGCCCCTCTCCTCTCTGCCCAGTCTGCTACCAGTCCTATCTATGCTGAGCTGTTTCTACCTTCTATGCCATTTCTTTATTTTTAATTTTTCCAGTAGTAATAACGTGTAACATGTTGGCTTTAGCCCTCTTTTATCATGTCATTATCATATAATATGTAAATAGTTTCTTTTTTTTGTTTTTTGTTTTTTTTGTTTTTTTTTTTTCTTAAAAAGTTTTAAATTAACAAAGAGGAGCGTAGAAGGTGGAGGAATGGCTCAGTGCTGGTCGGGTTCTCTCGGACGTCTACCCCAAAGTCTCGTAGATCTGCTGTTCTTTTCAGAGTGCGGCTGGTGACGGCCAGTGTTCAGCTGCTGCTTCGGCAAACGGGCTCAGAAACCAGTACAATTTTAATGGCCTGTAGAGATCACCCTATGGTTAGTCTTGCTCAGCCCTGGAAAGACTAGATTGGATATTGCCATTGAAATTACCGGGCTAATGGGTGCAACTGAGACCTACGTTTTGGACAGGTCTTCTAAATCTGCAGATTTCATACAATTTGGCTGCAGAATGTGCTTTGTTCACCATTCAGGGTAACACTCAGCAGGCAGTACGTCAAGACAAACACTGCTTTCGGACAGGTGAATACATATCTGTGACAGAGCTTGGCTGTTTACCGGAAATAGGGCTAAAATTTTGTGACCCGAAAGAGGACGTTCTCAGAACAAACGACTGATCCCCCACCCCCACCACCCCACCCCACCACCGCACTCACCCTGTGGGTCACGCATCAGTCGGTGCAGTTGCTGGCCCCCAGGCAAAATGGCACTCAGCAGAGCGCAGTGTTGACTGAGGTGTCCCCCCCCCCCCCCCCCCCCCCCCCTGCAGTCGCAAAGGAATGTATCACAGCGTCGCAGAGCAGAGTTTGCACGGCGTTCGCCATGAATTCACGCTGCCGAGTCCCGGCGCGTCTCGCGGATCCTTCCGGAACCCCTCACGCTACAGAAAACGGTTGTCCAGGCAGCTTCGCACCCAGAAGCACGCCGTGATGCTAAAGAGAGGCGCGCATACGCAGGATAGAAGGAGTCCCGGAAACAGCACCGCGCCCCGGGTCTCGCAGCTCGACGCCTGCTCCGCTCTGTGGAAACGGGAACGCCGGCAGCCAAGGCCGCACCTCAGCACACTGCGGGGAGGGAGAAGGGGGCACACTGTTTCCTGCATTCATACCTCACATTTCCTTTTCTGTGGCTTTCCCCTCACTGTAAGATAGCAGAACTCTGCATCCTTGGTTCTCTTTTGTCTGTGATCCCAAAAAAAAAAGAGGGTTCTTTCTACATTGGGGTTTGTTTACAGATGGGGTGGGAAAACCTGGGGGAGGGGGGGGTGGGGGGGACAGAATGCTGAAAAACATCTGTTCAGAATCGATTCAACTTTTCTATCAATGTATTTTCAGAGAAATAAATTGTACAATATCGCGTTAGATGTGGTAGGCGTCATTGTGCATGTTGCAAATAGGTGCGAATGTAGATCTGTACCGTTCAGATTCCAGCCCCACCTAGACTCCCAAGATTTATCCAGCAGTAGACTGTCAATGTAGACCAGCAGTGTGAGTGGCATCCCTCTCTCTGTCCTGGATATTTTCAGTGGGTCCATTGATTGTCCCCCCTCAAGACAACGCATGTAAAAGGTTGGGGAGGAGAGATGACCACCTTGGGTTTCAGCTGGAGCCTGGAAAACTATCACGGAATTTGGAATTTAAAAGCGCAATGTCCTTCAGTGTGGTACGCTGTGATTCCCCCCCCCCCCCCCCCCAATTATTCCCATACCCCACTTCCCCGAGAGGTGAGTCTGCTGAAAACCTCCAAAGCAGGGCAGGAGAGAGCACGTTCTTGAGCTCTGTGACTTGCAGAACCACAAACTCCCTTTAACTGCAGAACGAGGTGCGGACGGAAAGAAGGGAACCTCACACTGCCCGTTCTAATCCACATCTCTGGAGGGTATGACATCCATTCAGATTTTACCGGCCTGTCCTGAAAGGAAAGTTTTATTCATTGAAATGCACAGGTATTAGGTGGCTCCGTCGCAACCTTTTATTTTTGTTATTCTCTTTTACAGTAGGAACAAAGTATATGGTAGAAATCGATTCTGCTGCATGTTAGTTTCATTGTTGCTTTAAGTGTGTCAGGGGGTGACTTGTCTATGTTTTTGGAAAATAAATACTTTTTTTGTTTGTTGTACTTGCATTGTCTTTCGTTTATTGCTTGAGCTTTCTGCATGGAAGGGTTTGCACGTGTAATCTCTGTTTTTACTGTCACATCATGGTAGTATCTCCGAAGATTTTTCATAACTTCATAATTTTTCATAATTCTCTTATTTTTAAACAGGATAGACTGCTGCAGCAAACTCATCAAACTCAGATTTGATGAGTGTTTCCGCCAAAAAAAACAAGATCAACATCACCAATCAAGTCAGCCGACAGTCATTTGTCCATTTTATAACGGTGTCAGGAAGGAAAATAATGGTTAATGAAAGGCTGGGATTGTGAAAGCGTCAAAAGGCCAGTCTGGGTCAGTGTTAGTGGTCATCCCTTTTCAATTTAAACCGTTAACTTTGGGGTTTCTGATTGGAGCTCATTAATCTTTTCCACATCTCCATTTATCTCCAAGATGAACCACAGTTTTTTTTTTAACCATCACGCCAACCTGGTGTTCTGAGTACAGTGATACTGTGAGCTATTGTAATCGCATCAAGTACCCTGTCATGTCCTGAGGGTGGTGCTAAAGTAGCAAAGGCTGTTTTTCCAGAAGGTTCTGGAATGCCCTGGCAGAATGGGTGCATTCAGCCACTGTGTGCAAGGGAGAGCACAGAACCTTTTAGGGGCTGGGGGCTCGTGTTTAAAAGGGCATTCCCCCACCCAGAAAAAACAGTAACCAGCGAGATAAAAATCAAGCCCTGATTTTTTTCTAAATGAATCAGCGTAACATAAGACAATTGTAGCTACAGATCAATGCATTTCAGTGGTATAATTCCAGATTTGCCTAAGCAGCATCATATATACCCACGGAGTTACATGAACTGCATTATGGGTAATAGATTTTCACAATTTTCTTAATCCCAACACGAGCTCAACAAATGCAGTAGGGATTTGAAAAACAGGATTGAATATCCGAGGATGACTGATACCAAACAGATTAATATTTAACCATGAGCAAACATAATCATTACTCATGATGTATGAGTCTCTCATCCATGTCAGGCTTGATGGTATCATACTACATCAGCAATAATTTGGCCTCAAAAGCTAGCATTATATGCTTTGAAAAAACAGACACTAACTCCAATAGCATTGAAGCTGAAATGCCAAACTTAACTTTGTAACTGTATATCTAGTACTTCATCCAACTCAGGAATTGTCAAAAGTATTTCCTTTCACACTGAGCCCTTAACATTCACTCTTTAGTTTTGTGGAGTGCAGGTTAGTCAGAATGTTGATAAATTTGTCGTCTCACAGCAATTAAGAGAGCCACTTGAATGTAGCTTTGCTTAGATAATTCTTACTGTTAGCCAACTGGAAAATAACTGCTCATCTGAGCAATTTTACGGAGTTTATGTTGCAGATAGTACCTGATAAGAATCTAAGATGTCTCAGGACTAAAGCTATGCTTTGTAGCTAACCAGAAGCTGGTGTGCAAATTATTAACTTACCATAAGATGAAAGCCTTACATAGTGGTTTCTTTCTGTCACTGTGTCTAATTAGGTTGTACAAGAAAATTAATAGTAAGCTTATTGGCTAGAAGAGAAGGTGTTTGTGTTTTCTGTTACATCAAGAATTCCTCTTCACCCAGACGGCTAGACTGACAACCTGTGTTAATTGCTGTTCTCAGTACTATTTCCACTTATATGTTGAATCTGGTCATCAGTGCCACTAATACTTGACTTCCACATTGTAAGGAGTCCACATTTAAGTTAAGCCCAGTTTACCAATTAAGATTTCTGAGCATCCCTACTGAGTGTAGCCTGTGGTGAGTTAGCCCCACACACGTTACCAGTGGGTTATTGCCTAGGGTGACCATACGTCCTCTTTTTCCTGGACATGTCCTCGTTTAGAGACGCATGTTTTAGGTCCCAAAACGAGGACATGTCCGGAAAAAAGAGGACGTACGGTCACCCTATTATTGCCGGATTGGGGAGCTACAGTTTTGTGAATTCATATCTTTCATATGTATTTTCTGCTAAGGCCTCAATGTTTTGTCAGGCGCCGTCTTTCACTGCTTTTGCTGCAGCTGTACCGCAAACACTGGCACCCTGCAGAAAACAGCGTTTTTGTTTTGGTTCATTCTGCTGTTGCTGTTGGCAGCCCCTGAGAGCTCCAGAAACCCTACTTGGAACAGGAACTGCCGAGAATTTCAAGGTTGCTTGGTATCTGTTCACAATTCGTAAGGTGCGTGAAAGAGCGATTGTCATGAATCGCAGGACTTGACACACCACACAATCTTGGGTGCGAAGCCAAGGTACGATTTCAGCATGCGCACGGCAAATTCCTCCAAGGACCACGGGAAGCTTGTGCCAAACTGGAGGGCAATAAAAGGAGCTAAATCAGGGCTAAAACTGCAGCGCGTGTGCTAGCCTTTAGCCACTCGCTAGCTCAGAAATGGCTGGCACCCCCTTCACCACCCACCCACCCACGCAGTCACTCACTCACTGAGTGGCTGGCAGCAGCCTGAGGAGAGACGTGTGATTCTTAATAGGAATTAATACTGGTGCTGCCTGTCAGTATTAATATCAGCCTGTGTGTATGTTGATTTATAGGTGGATTAGCACCGTCACTCAACAGTGCAGTGCTTGTACCTTGTTACTTGCTCGAGTACAGGCAGTCCACAGTAAAGTTAGCCATTTTCTGCCTCGGTTGTACAATCATTGCAGCTGCCTTACCTCCTCTTTCACACACACACACACACACACACACGCTTACACACCCAGTATTGACCCCTGTGCTGCTTGATGTTTCTTCATATCGTAGTGACATGCTGTAATGCATGCACTCTGGTGGATTTCGTCAGACGCTGACAGGTTATATGCCTCCAAGAGAAGGGAGAGAGGGGGAGCCAATCACTGTGATGTGCGAGGTAGACATGCTAATACTGGATGGCCACCATGCTTATGCTTTCAGCTTGGCCTTGCCCATGCCCACAGGGACCAAAAGGATCCAGCCAGCGGCACAAGTATCTCGTGAAATGGCCAGGCTGTCAATGGGCTGGCCACTCACAATGGCCATGGCTTCGAGAGGCGGTGCAGAGGTGCGGAAACCTGGCTCCAATTTACCCAATTGGAGCTCCCTTCAAAACACCTAGTGAAGAAGGGAACCAGGAACAGAAACAGCCATTATTTTGGTAGCTACAGTTCATTTTGCGGGAGAAAGAGCTTGCCAATCAGATGCATCATCTGTCTTGGGATCACTAAATACGCAAGGTATTATTTCTAGGTGATCTAACGCTTGTTTAAAAGAGCAATAATCCTGTGTCTTAGAAGAGTAAGCACCAGTAAAAATCAAGCTCTTCGTCAGCGATACGTTTCCTGCAGTTCTGTCAGAGGTGCAGTTTTCTTTATGACTGGTCTTGACAGAAATGTCAAAATATGCCTCCATTTCACACAAGCACTGAAGCAACTATAATTCCATTAAATGTCCTGTATGTAAAACTACCAAATTTGTATTTGCTCTGCACTGATTTGAAAATGAACAGGATTCCAATTACATTTTGTTTGCTGAATTTCACCTTGCAGGGTACTAGTTCTTCACAACAAACAACACAGTCAGGAATTAAAATAAAAATATTTTATTAATCATTAAAAGAACAATCCCAGATTGCCAGCAAACTTTTTTTTTTAAATAAACCAAGTTGGGAAAACATACAACCAATCTCAAAGAGGGGTAATGGCTTTGTAAAACAGAAATCTACAGTACAAGGGACATAAAACGTGTAATCCGAACATAAAAATATTTACAGAACAAAGGAGAGAAAAAACATGACAAGACTCGAAGACAGACATAAAAACCTAACAAGTGCTCTGGAACATTACGGTATAATCCCAGTGTATTACTCTCAAACCGACAAAAATAAATTCCAGAGGTGAATATTTTTCAGTTTTGTTGATGTTTTTTTTTTTTGTAATAAACACAAACCATGTAGCGCTTCCATTCCGGCGTGATAATTTTGTTTCTTTTTCATTTCCAAAATGAAAACAAACATTAGTCATGGCATATGACATCATTTGCAATTTGATTTATTACTGTGTATACATTTGCACCCAAGAGATGAGTGGAAAATCAAAAGCTTGTCCCTTGACTAGTCTTTGGACCATGACGATTAGGACAAATCAAATTAGGACATTTCATTCAATAAGTACAGGTATAGTTGAGAGGGTGGAGCTTTCAACGCTGAAGCAAAACAATTTTTTGCATTACTTTTTTTTCCCCCCCGTTTTCACAAATTGAGCAGGTCATCATTACCGCACACTACTCTAGTGCTTACACTTAGCTATGCAAGCTAGTCCTACGCACGGCATTCGAGTGGGATACTAACCCACTCGGTTTCCTCTGACAGAGTGAATGGTCGGAGCCATTCTATAATTTTTACTGCAAGGCAACATGAACAAGAAGCGCCTTATCCTAAAACACTGCCAGGCTTGTCGGTCACAGAAAATCTCTATATGATTCTCACCCCTGCTCCAGAACTGGCTCTCTGGGATGCTGACAGATTCTAAACAGGAACTGAATTGAAACTGCAGGGGGATTGAAGCACATGGATGTCAGTGAAGACATTGTGTACAGCTGAGTACAGCACAGTATCATACAGTATAAAGTAGTATAGTATGGGAAGTGTATAATCTATGGCACTGTTCTCAAAACAATACAGGCTCATTGGAAATCATTTAAATCATGCCTATACCATAAACTCTGCTCTATATGCTAACAAACTGCAATTACAGAGGAATAAAACATGATTGGGAAGGTGTGGCCATTTGGAGTGCAGGCTGCCTTCACTGAATTCCTGGTGCTTCATCTCCTTGTGCTGATGAAGAAGGGGACAGCCTATTAGTTCCTGTTTATGTCCTATGGTGCTGGGACACTTCACTGCCCTGTGATGTCAGTTTGGGGCACCTAGTGAGAAACAAGAGCCGTACACCCTCAGCTTAGGGTAACTGTGTTGTAAGGGCTCTGCTTTGTTAAAGGTCAACAAGACTTACAAGTATCAGTTAAACTTTGTCTAAATTCATTTCCCGTTTGTCCAGGTCTTAAAACTGCTCCCTTAAAGGACTCCTACGTAGAGCAAGTCTAATAGTTTAAAATGTGATGGCCATGTTTGATTCACCAGTCACAAATGACATCAGTTCAAGTGCCCAATAAATATTCAACTTGCTCAAAAAAATTAACAAGTCAGCAAAGGATCAAGGGTAATGCAGAAATGCTTTCTGCTGCTTTCATTGTTTATACATAAAAAGGGTCTAGCGCTCTGTCTTAAATTCTTCTAAAAGACAAATTTCAATGTTGACTTGATTTACCAAATCCTGATGGTATCCGGTTCTTTGTAAACAAGAGGCAATGTAGTTCTCAAGCTTCTCATGCACCTCAAAAAGGAACGACCCTACCTGGAACAAAGATCCCGCATATCGTAACCTTGCCAACTACCTGATGGTTCTGCGTTGGTGTTCCGAGTTCACAATTCTGAGTACAGATGGTCACGCATTATTCTACAGGCACGTCCACACTGATCGAAAACAGTTAATAAATCCTGCTTCTTAGTACTTGTGTACGACTTATTTCATGAAACGTAAAACTGAAAATACGCAGGCAGTAAACAGGTAGAATGATCTCCATTTTCAATACTTGTAGATCAGCACAAACAAAAAGATGAAGCCCACTCCCATGCAGTAAGTTCACTTCAATATTTCAGTACACTAGGAATGCCATTATAGCTAAATAACGACCTGGCTGGAGAAGACGTAGCCTTGCTGACCAGCCTTGTGTCGGGCCTGCTTTATACAGCAAGTATACCTCATTCTTGCTGTACACATGTCTGGTGACATTCGTGTGCTGAACTGAGACAATCATGCATAAAATTGCAGGGAGGAACATTGCTCATTGCGGTCTTCTCCTTTATTTCCCTGTCTGATCACGATCCAATCAAACGAGCCTCGAATTTTGACAATAAACATCTACTATGTGTTGTTTGAGCGGGTTGACCACCCGCTGGTTTTGACTGCTCTGTCCACGTTCAGGCACAGTCTTGGTCAGCCGTCACCAAACATGTTGTGGGGCCTGGTACCACAGCCAGTGAGCGAGGCTACAGAGAGCACACAGGTCAGCTGGGGATGAACAGGGAGATGCACCGAAGGCGAAATAGGGAGGCCCCGAGATGGCGTAAGGCACAAGGCGCCTGTGTTGAACATGGAGACGGTACAAGTTGTCGTTACACGAGTACATGTTACGTCTATCGCTTAAATGTGTAAACAATAACAAATGTGTAAATGTTTTCAGTTTTTTCAAGGATGTTTCGGGGGGAAACAAAGCTTTTGTCTGCATGTTTTCTTTTACAGTGGCTGATTTCACAACACTCAAAACATCTCTTAGTTTCTACTTCCCATTGGTTTACCTGCTGAATGATACAATTTTTCACCAGAGTGACTTTAGCCCTGAAATTTCAGGTATGTTGTCAACACAATAAGTGCAGCCACCTTTGCAACCATTTTGACTCGTTAGAAAGGTAATGAACCCCTTATAACTTTGTTGACACTACTACTTAGCTGTATAGCCATTATGTATCTGTGTCACTTTTAATGCCTGTCAACAAAAGTATCCATGTTAACTACTAACCAGTCCTATTCAGATTAAGCTACAATTCTTAAAATAAATTTCGCTGCACAGCAATGTGGTGGCAGTAAGTGTTTAAGAAGTGCATCCTTTTTATTTTAACTTCAGTACATATTTGAATTCTCTATGTAATTTGACAGCCTTTTGCTGAGGGATGCAGCATCTTAGCTATATTAACACGAACAAGAGTTCATCGGAGGATGTTCTGCGCTCTGAACAGAAGATGTTCAACGGGCAAAATCAGAACGGATGTAAGCATATCCCAGGCAAGACATCTTTTGGTGGCTTGAGCTAATTTTTAGGTGACGACTGAGGCCGATGGAAAATGTTCACCCTTGAACCTGAGACAGGGTGAGCAAGACACAGACGCTCCTAACATTAGCCATGACAATATGAGACACTACAATTTTTTACACAGAGGAGGAGGCAGAGATAGGGAGGAAGAGAGAGAGAGAGAGAGAGAGAGAAGAGAGAGAGGAGAAGAGAAAGAGAGAAAGAGTTTATACAGTACAGCCAAGGCCTACAGACGATGGCAGTGCTATGTACAGATATAGCAGGGCTGTTCTCTGGTGTGCGCTTCCTCATTCCACACCCATTCCTTTTCCGAACTCCAAGTCCAGCCACGCCTTCCTCAGCGGTTGGGCTCTCTCAGTGCCCACTCAGCCACGCCCCTCTGGTGTAACACCTCAGCTCCTTACGAAACAGCCCTCGGAGCTCCTATCAGGGAACACTAGAACGGCCCGCACTGAGTCCTCGACCCGATCCTGTCAGCGTTTCACCACACGCCGATCCTGCACTGCTAACGCGGTCTCAGCGAGTGCGGAGGGCAAATCCTCACGTTTCTCTTGAGTTAAAGACAGAATACCCATACGACTTTTGGCAAGTACTGGCAAAGATGCAGGAGAAAATTTCTGTTCGCTAAACTGCTATCACTTTCGTCACCTTCCGAAGTCCAGCTCACACCACCACAGCCTCCTGGACCTTCAACCCCGGGGCCCGTTCTGACATGACTTCCTTTTTAGCCTTGAAGGGTGGGGGGTGGGGGGAGGGGGGGAGTCCGTTCTCTCTATCACAGGAATGAAGCTGCAATATCTCTCAAATAAGCTGCTCTCAAGGGCCCGCCAACATACGAGCAACACCTCTTGTGACCTCATAAAGCTGAATTATGTTGTGCCTGCATTGCTGTCCACCTGATTCCAGGCAGACACAGAAGATCCAATATAAGTGATGCTTTTGTGTATTTATGACTGCAGATTTGTGGATTACGGCTGATTTTGGACCAGTCCTTTCTCTGCATGGAACAGCAGTGACTGGCTGCCATGAGGTCCAGTGAAGATGTTCTCAAAACTGTCAGTTCCTTCATGTTTTAAAATGATTTTTTTTCCCCGTTCATCCTTTTTCTTCAAAAATACAATGGAAGAAAAACTCAGTACTAAAGCAACTCATTTATGCTTCACAGTTGTTTCCTGTAACTGAAATAAAATGAAGAAAAAAAACTAAACCAGGAAAAAGTAGTGTAACTGCCCTTTTGCTTTTTTCCCCACCAGTCGTGTCCAAGAAAATAAACACACCTTGCTTTCTTCAGTAAAACATCTCTTTTTTTTTTTTTTTGCAAACAAAAAGAAAAGATGGCCGCCCCCCTTCACTTCTTCTTGTCCTTCTGCTTCTTCTCGGGCTTGCGGCTCTGCTCGGCGGCGGGGCGGCGGGGCGTGAGCAGGACGCTGCCGTCGCTGCCGTACTGCAGCGCGTACTCGCTGGTGGGGTAGGGCCGCCCGCTCTCATCGCGCAGCTGGGAGAACACCTCCTGGTACAGGCTGTGCACCTTCTGCTTCATCTGCCGGATGGAGCGCAGGAACTCCATCTTCTCCTTCAGCAGCCGCGCCTTGTCGCGCCGGAGGGCGTCCACGCCCTGCTCCAGGTTGAGGATGGTGTCCAGCTTGCGCTTGCGGCAGTTCTGCGCCGCCATCTTGTTCTTGCCGCGCCGGCGGATGTCGCGGACCAGGGCGAGCTGGGCCTCGCTCAGCCGGTGCTTGGCCAGGAGCTCGTTGAACTCCTCCACGGGCAGGTTGATGATCTTGTCGTTGGAGAAGGGGATCTTCATGGCGCGGGCCCGCCGCTCGTCGCGGCTCGACTGCTTGTCCAGGAGGTTCTGCTCCTGGAAGGGCTGCTGCAGCTTGGCGTCCTGTGGCCGGTCACGGCCGGGCCTCTTGCCCCTGGTGCCGGCGGGCTGGGGCTGCTCGGTGGGGTGGCGCGAGGCGGACAGGGGCAGGTTGTAGGTGTGGTTGTGGCCGACGTGCTCCAGCTGCGGGAGGCAGTGGAACTGGGAGGGGTCCTGGTAGCTCATGCGGCAGAACTTGCTGTGCTCGGGCTGGTAGCCCCCGACGGCGCCCTCCTCCGCCTCGGCGTCGGTGCTGTAGCCTATGGCGCCTTCCTCGGAGAAGGAGGTGGAGGAGCAGGATGAGGAGGCGGAGGAGCAGGAGGTCTCCGAGCTGCTGGGGGAGGCGGGGCTGTGGCCGGAGTCCAGGGAGAGGCCGGAGTCGGAGTCCAGCTCCTCGCCTAGCTGGGAGGCCTGGGTGTGACTGAAGCCCTCCTCCAAGGCAAGGTCCAGGATGTTGATTTCGTCCAGCATGGCCTCTTCCAGCAGGACGTTGAGGGGGTCGGGCAGCACGGGCTCCAGGGTGCCGTTGTTAGTGCCGTTCAGAGGGGGTGGGAGGAAGAGACCTGTCAGGTTGGTGGCCCCGAAGCTGGTGTTGAGGTTGGAGGAGTTGCTGGAGGAGAGGCTGAGCAGGGCGGGTGGATGGGGGCCGGGGGGCTCCATGGTGACGCAGCCGTCCAAATCGGGACTGAAGAAGGGACGGAGGTCCTGGCTACAGCTGGGCAAGGACGCCTGGTGGAGGCTGACATCTTGGTTAATAGGGGTGGGGCTGGAGAGGCCATAGTTCACCAGGGGCTCTGCCTCCATCTCTCTGTGGTTGTTGCCGGTGCTGCTGTTGTCAGTGTCGGTGGCCAGGAAGGAGTTACCTGCAGTGCTGTTCACCTCCATGTCCTTAATACACAAATGTGATAAGAAATGACTGGTCAGACACAAGAGAGACATTTGAACTGCCCAAGATGAGACAGTGAGGCAGCGTCTGGGACTGACCTGCAGCTCCATGATGGCCATAATGTCTTGCCACTGCTGCTCCAGGTCTAGGGAGGGCTCGCTCTGGGGCAGCAAGGGGGATGGCAAGAGCCCCTGGGATGTCGAGGGACCCTCTTCACCGGACCCGTTCAGATCTGAGTTCACTGTACCGGGGAACTGCAAATTAACACGACACAACCGCCCCATAAGGGTGACAACACTGCAGGTGTTGGAGGAGACTACTGCTGGTTTACACCAGTGTGCAGAGTGCACCAGAAGATCATCTCTTTTATCTGCCTTGAAAAACACCACTACTAAATAACTGCAGAGGCCATGATTCTAAACACTGCCACGTCCAACATGAGCCATCAGAAGGAGGTAGACATCTCGCACACTTCACATCTCGTTTGGAATATATATTAGCTAAGACAAATACAGCCATATTAATTCTGACGGTAGGCTCCTTCTGTTTCGCAACTCTACTAGGCTCCTCCCGGCACTGCCCAGTAGGGGGCGTTACCTCGGGGTCCTCTCCAAAGGGGAAGGTGGCCTCAAGCAGCCGTAAGCACTCCTGCAGGGATACTGAGGTCTGCGCTCCCAGGCCGGCCAGCTGGGAGAGAGGAGATAACACTCAGGTCACTCAGCTCCCTCCACAGCACTAGACAGAAATGCTAATTACTGCCCCCATGTGGCAGGAGGAATCAGCACAAGCATTATGTGGTGTAATGCTGGTTATGTAATGGAGTTTGATTTCTCTGTTTACATTGTGAATGTGTGTTTAAACTTGAGCTCACTGTCACTGGGCTTTCAAAAGACATCCCACCACACTCTATTGCTATGCATTGTTTTATGGACTTTTATTCAATCATCTGATGTTTTTAATCAAGGAAAGAAATGCAAGAGGTTTGCAGTTCTTTGAAAGATACAGCAATACATGAGGCGTTAGGTATAGTTGAGGTCTTGGATCTGTTCTGGTATAGGCAAAACTACAGGGCACCAAGCATATACCGAGCTGTCATTCAGGGTGCTTTCACACTACAGCTTTTGGTGCGGACCCAAGTCCGCTTGAGCCATTAGTTCGATTCGTTTTGTTGACGTGAACACTGTTTTCCGAACTCAGGTGCACACCAGAAACCGTACCCGAGTCCTCCAGAAAACAGCGGTCTGGGGTACGGTTCACTTGAACTCCAGTGTGGTCCGCATTTGGTGTGAAAGCTATCCGATCTAAAACCAGGAAGTAAACGCTATTGATGACATGTAATTTGTTATCTGCTTGTCGCATCTAAGAACTATTCGGGAAATAACTGCAGGTAGCCAAACTGTTCGCTCACCTTGAGGGTATGTGTGTATGCTCTGCAAGCAAAGCTGCAAATTCATTTCGCGTTGCCGCTTGTCTCCGCAAAAAACTCCTTATCCGAGCAGCTCGTATCACTCTCAGACAGCGGGATGCATTTATGGCATAGTGAAAATGGGGAACAATTTTGGTGCTGACACCATATTTACAAAAAGATGAATGAGAAAACTAGTATAGGTTGCTATTTTGCCTCCCTTTCGCGTTGGTGCCTAGCGACATTGGCAAATAAAAGCTGCACGTTGCTTACGTGTTGATGACGTAAACGGACCAGGGTTCGCAACCAAAAAACGTAATGTGAAAGGAGACCAGCGGGGGCAGGGGGAGGGGGGAATAATCGCACTCGAGTTCGGACCAGCAAAACAGACCAAGTGTGAAAGCGACATCACTATCCCCACACTGTATTTATACTAAACAGACCACAATTCAGCTGTGAATCCAGTAGCTGGGTAGCTGTTAAAGCACAACTCTATGTGTTGTTTTTTCACACAAAGCAAATATGAAGGTACACCCAGTTTCCCTACAAGTGCCTTGTTTGTCATTTTAACACGAAAACAAAAATCAACCCAGCTCCTTATTCCATGGCGCTAGGTGCTCTTCGCCCTTTTTTTGCTATCCCTGGGTTTGCCTTATTATCCGTGGAATTGTTAAAATTACTTTGATAATGAAAATTCCCCCTGTGGCAAAGCTGACTCACAAACTCTTCACAATTTCTTTGTGTGCAAATTATAATGCTCTCAGCCTCAAGCGCACAAGCATCCTGGCAATAGTGAAAGTGATGGCTGAGGCTTTCCAGGCTGACAGCATGCATCGCCATCTCGGTTTCTCATTGCACAAGAGCTACACTGAATCGTGACACTCAGCTGTCTCGGGTCCAGCATCATACCATATGACACTATAGCATCTGAATTTGCAGTTGTCTCCAACAAATATAGTGCTGTGGCCACTATAAATCATTCAACTTATGCTTAAATGGATCTCATTACTATCACTTTCCATATCTCATCGCTGCTGGATTCACATGACCATACTCCACACAGCTGATGGAAATTTCTGTGGACGACTGTAGAGTTACTGTGTGATAGTTTATCTCTTTAAACTGGCTTACTTGCACAGCAACCGTGAGGTCATTATGGGCTGACAATATAGAGCCAAAGGAGAGGAAGCAAGCTCAGAGGGATGAAGTGGGACCTCACCTGCTCAGGTATGTTCTCGCCGGTCTCTCCGTCCACCTGGGCATGGGCCTGCCCCCCAGGCAAGTTGAGGCCATTCCTCCAGCTCTCCTCGCTCTCCAGCTCCTCCCCTTTTTCCTCGGTGGGATGCTTGTCCACCTCGCTCTCCTTCTGGCGGTTGCTGTAATCGAACACCTCTCGCCCCGCACCCAGGTCAATGTCCTGACGCCACAGGATGTCAATCAGATCAATGTCCTGCAAACATGAGCCGGTGGTCACGATTCTGCTCAACATGTCCAGTGTAAAACAGTGGCTATGCCAAAATTAGGCACAACTGCTTTCTTTTAAATGGTACACATGACAACAGCCTGCACATCAATCCATATAACACATTACATCATTACATTCCATTATTGCCTTTGTCAATAAACACATTAACTATTTAAATGAATAGAAATACAGAGTCACGTCAACATAAGAATGCAGAGAGGAGGATTTACTTTATCTACTGACAGTCATTACTGTTAAGTGAGGAATAAGTTTATTCAGGTTAACAAGTTCAACATTATGGTGAAGGTCTTTGTCTAGCACCATGAAGTTGGCCATGGACAAAACCATGACTACTTCCTGCACTATGGTAATACTTGCAAAAACAGTAAAATATTCTTATTCTTAAGACCAGAATAACAGCAGTACACCCTTTTACACACAATGTTCCTTTAAGGTAATTGGTTAAAATCATATGATCTGCTTCTGATTTTACACTTGTTTTTGCTTGATTTGTGGTCTGTGGTCAGAGATACAACCCTGCATGAAATAATGCAACAAAATCTCTGGTAGTGAAATAGTGGTGAAAAAATAAACCACAACCATCTGGTTTCCAAAATTTCACATTTTCTTCATCAAAGACAGACCGAAGCAGACAACTGGCAAAAAGGAACACCAGTCCCCAACATCACCCAAGACGAGGCCAACATTGTTATTTTTCCAGACTGATTTGTCTTTATTTATAGCAATGCCCTAAAAAGCTAAAAATAGATTTGACCTTTTTTGAAGCACAGCCCAGGCCCGACGAGGTCACCGGCTGTCACATGCTTACACTGGGCCAAAATTAGTAGCCCACCCCCTTCCAGGCATCCCAGCCAATTGGACAAAGAGGAGCTGTGGTTCAGTTGCTGTGGCCCACTGTCCTCAGGGGTGTGATGGTCTCACCAATGTGACTACATGTATCCAGCTGCTGGACCCAAAATGAAATGCTTTTGGACACACACAACCACAACTCCCAAGGTTATTTTGGTGTCTCAGTCCAGTCACCACTCAAGAATGGGAACCCAGAGACAGCCTCTGTAACATTGATACTATATCTGCTATCCGTGATCAACACCACTATTAACACAGGTTTCTGTCTTTCATTTGCCATTATCACACATTGGTGACAGAAAACCATTGGCATTCTCAGCAATAAGAAAGTAAGTATTTGAAAATAAAACGCAGGGCAAATGACTGGTGGTTGCAACTATGAAGCACACAGGGCTGAGTGATTCCTGCTTTGTGCTTTTGCAGGAGTGACTTTTTACAGTCATCGGCCCTGACTGCCTGTGACACTGTGGGGGCTGAGGGGGCTGCTTCTGTGTCTGGGGCACTGGCTGCTCTCAGTTCAGTACGCCAGGTATCTCAGCGGACCAGGAGTGCTGCAGGACCATGAGCAGCTCTGGCCCTGTACTCAGGCAGGGCGGCAGCTGCAAGACATTATTGATCAATACTAACTGCCTCATGACTGGGAAATAATATGTAAAGCCTCCATGTCTTTCTGGAAGCAGCACCAGGGAAAGCACTTAAAACTTCTGTCTTCTATTGCACTCGGTGTTCACCTGTGTATGCCACCTATCTGAAAGGTTTTATTTCGAGTTTTTCTTCTTTACCCCAGTTTGCCTTTCTGCAGAGCAGGTTAACTGAATAACTTATTGGGTCCTTATCTTGTGTTCTTATCATTGCCCGGCATGGTGGACATCCCCACCACACTGCCCTTTCACAACTGGCTGAATCTGTACTCAGACACAGCAGAAAGGCTGCCCTGTGACTGATGCACTTTGACCCCACTGGTCCCACTCCGAGGCATTAAACTGCACTTTGGCCTGCTTCAGACCTGGGGACAGCACTTGTGAAAAGGGCTGCTTTGTGGTTTATACAATGTCTTGATCAGCTGACTGTGTCAAGTGCTCACTCCGTCTGACCATTGTGACCAATGGTACGCATTGCCCTAAGCCAGGGCGGAGTCCCAGGCTATAGCACTCATCATACCCCACCCAGTGTTGTGACCAGGCCTTTCAGTTCCCTTCCATATAGTTTTTATGGCTCCAATGACCTATAACCCAAAACTAACCTGTAACCCAAAACTACAACTCCGTGCTCTATGAAGAGAGACTGGTACAATTGCAAGAACGTGTGAAATGGACTGAAATTTCTCACAACCCTCAGCCAGTCTCTCCCCCAGGCTGTGGTGCTGTGCCTACCCAGGAGCCAGAAAATGCCATGACAATCAATCAGGCCATGGAAACACAGCATGCGAATACACACACGGTTAACCAAAACAACCCCAGCCACACAAGGGCCCGGCTTTTCCCCCTATGAACAATGAGCATCACAGCACCCGCATCCTTGCTTGAAGGTGGGAAAGCTGAAGACCACCGTTGTGGGCGGTGAGTGAGGGAGCTCAGGTCACCAAATGAAAACAGTGAGGGAGAACTACAGGAATCCGCCCTCTCTGGCTGTAACCACAGAACAATCTGTGCTGCATTCTGTGCAAGAAAGCAGCTCACAATTAGAAGCAACTGCAGAGAAAGATGTGCGCTTGAACCCCCCCCCCCCCCCCCATCACCCCCCAAGAACATCCAGCTCAACCGATCTGCTCCCTTCCAGCATTTCTGAAATCCCGCTGACAACTTCGCCTGTGCTCGTAACCCAGAAGTGCTTTATAATGAGCCGAAATATGCTTGCGGTGTGTAAATGAAGTGCATTACTTCAAGTATACGCTGGGAACTCGATGAGAAGTGATAGGAGCAACACAAGATAGCTGAACCCGTGTCTGGGAGGGGGGTGTGTGTGTGTGTGTGTGTGTGTGTGGAGGCAGCTGTTTACGCTAAACACAGCAGTAAACAGGAGACAGGTTGCGAAAGCCCGGGCCCGCGTGGCAGATGCACTCGCGCTGCAGCCCGGCCTGACCGAGGCCGAGTGCGAGCCGAACTCTCTGGCCCACGGCCAGATCAGCTTCTGCTGGGGCTCCACATCAGTCAATGCGCTCACGGGCAGCTGAACCCAGAAACATCCTTCAGAACATGACCGCACGCACCGGCCGCTGCCTGGGCAAGTCCCGGCACTTCCCAGGGCCTCATCGGGCCAGCATTTAGGGGGATTTTCTGGGGATTTTGCGGGGATTTTGCAGCGAAGACCTGGCGGGCTGGGTTACAGCATGCCAGCCCCCGCTGACTGCTCGAATGAATGTTTGTGTAGGTGGGTGTGGGAAAGACAGTAGCCTGCGATCCTGAGACCCAGAAAAGAGCACAGCTGTGCTCTGAAAGAGACGTTTGACCCTCAGGTAAGTGACTGTCTGGGTGGGTCTTTTTTTTTTTTTTTTTTTGCAGTCAGACTGCGAAAATAGGTCAAGATGACCATACTGATAACATCCAATCCAGAGCCAGAAAAAAAAGTGACCAAAAACGTCATCGCACAATCCTGGCTGACTTATTATCATGGCAAAAAGGGACACCCTGATACTGAAACGAACCTGAAATATGCAGAAAAGGGAGATGAGCAACTGCCAGTCCAGGGAAGAGAGAAATGCTGTCTCTCAGCCAGACACCTCCAGCTCCTCAAATTCACCTGACCCTTTATTAACCGTGCCACTCAAATACTTGTTGTACACTGCATTTCTTTTCAGGTTCATTAAGTCCAGAACAGTGTAACGAAAGCTCAGAGGCCCTGTCAGTTCCCCTGATCTATCGCTGTGCGAGCCGCAGCGCGGCACTGTGTGCCAGCTCCGCGTCAGGCCTGGAATGAATGGGTGGCCTTGGACCAGCCTCGCAGGTAGGCGTGGGGGTGGGGGGCTGTCAGGGCGGTGTGCGTACAAGTCTGAGGCGAGAGCAGCTCTGGCTAGCCAAGGCCCCTTCACGCCGCAGTGAGCTGCAGACAGCCTGGTGGAACCTGCCCAGGGTTGGAAAGGGGGTTGGGGGGGGGACTCCAATTTGAGTATTCTGACTGTAACTTTACAGCAGACGGTATGGCTGTGTCAGCATGGGGATTTCGAAGGAGGAGTTACGGTCCGGTTGCTTACGCCACCGTCACCTGCTTACGGATGTCTGTGGAAGGTGAGGGTCGCTCTCCTCAGCTTTGGGGACTCTTGGCTAGGCTGGCTGACTGTTGGGTGTTCAGCCTCATTAAGCTGCAGTGGCAACAGATGGGTTATAGGCCTAGTGCTGCCCAGAGTCGGCAGCTACTCCTGATCCAGAAGCATGTAGCCAAGGCTGACCAGATGTGCCATATAATGGCACTTATCTCTACATGTTGGTATAAATAATACAAATACTTCCTTACTCCCCCTATGGAGTACTGCTGACCCCCTCTGTGTGGTAAATGATAGGGCCAGTGGTGAGGAGAGAAACCCACAAGGATTTAGGGACCCTCCTGGGACTGCATAGGCTTTGATACAGAAACAAGAGGTTCTGCTCGGAGGAGGGAGGGGGAGGAGGGTGTGCGTTTCTCGCCCCTAAACACACCTGTGCCTCACCGCTCAGCTGTGCAGTCTAACAAAAGGTGGTGTCACGTCAGAGTAACTCACACACACCCATGTACCCATGCCAATGAGGGATGGGGGTTTCTGGATAGCTCTTCCTCACTGTTTGATCAGAGGCTATTAAAATGTCAAGGGTTTGCAAAGATTTTCCCTCCTCATAATACAGGAAGACAGCTGGGGAAAAATACAAGAACTTGAGGGTATTCATACGGCAGACTAACTTAAAACTAAACAAACTCACTCTGGGTCACTCAACGCCAAGCGTACAAGGCTGTTACCCTGACCGTCGACTCACATTTTGCTTAAAAAAATGTCCTGGCATCAGTTCGTTTTGGCCTTGGATACATAACCAGTGTTGTGTGTTTGGTGGTGCAGCTAATGAGACACTGATAAGTTGATGAGATGGCAAGATTTAAAATGGTGACCTTGTTGAGATACAAACTGAATTTATGTTCAAACTGTGTCAGAGTCTGGCATTAAGCCACTAGGTATTCGTATTATTAGAAAAAAACGTGCCTGGAATGTTTTCACGAAAACATTTTCACTTTCTCCCCAAAATGTCTGTCTTTTTGCATTTATCATTTAATGTGACTGCAACTGTATTCATTCACTCATCCTTGTATGTTTCTATATTTATTTACCTTGACTTTTACTAAATGAACTTGGCTTCACTTCTAACAGGACACATTAAATTACAAACACGGCACCCACTTCAAACTTCACTTCTACTCAAAGCAAAAAGAAATAAACATGAACACAACGTCAACACGTGTGCACGCTCAACAACAGTTTAGCCCGGCATCTTTACAACACACTGGACAAGGGGATCCACACGCTAAAAGCACAGTTCACTCTAAGGTTCTTGAACGCTGCCCTTTAATACGAAAATAATGTTAATATGATCAGACATTGTTGATGCCGCACAGTGACCTGACCAAAGGCTCGTCCACCGGGCTATACTGGGAGAATTACTTTAAATGAAACTCCCAGGCAGGGGCCAGTGTTGGAGGACAGCGTGATCCTGCTTGTGGAACTGCTCGGTTGGGAGGCAGCCTCCGCATTACGGGACGGCGGACTGCGCATGCCTACCGCACAAGCGCCAGCACATAAACAAACGGGTCACCTCTGAACCAGCTGCTGACAGGTTCACCAACAAAGCCAGACGGGGCCCCACGGGCTTCAAGGTGCCGTCGGGGAATGTGGACAACAGGGGGGGGCCCGGGACTCAAAGGCGTGCTTGTGCGGCGACACGCAGATGAGGAAAACGGACAGGCCAAAAAAGCCCCCCCCCCCCCACCCCCCACCCTTTCCCGCCCCCGCTCAAGGTCGGGGCGAGAGGATCCCGGCGCCCTTGCCAAGCGCGCATTCCCGTCGCGGCTGGAACGCCGACGCGCTGGCAGCGGAGCTCGGGGCCGGCCCAGGGCACACGCCCCCCCCTCCTCTCCGACACCGGCCACACTGTGTGCCCGTCGTCCAGCTCCTGCCCGCTGTCTGCTGCCTAACGCACAGTCGCATCAGTGTGCTAGCAGCACAGCTCCTCCAAGGAGCGCAAAAGTACGCTGGGAGTCGAAGTTATATTCCAGTCACCTGTATAATCATATAAATGCTAACTGTTCAGCTGTATCTTTTTCATTGAAAAAACTGAATGGATTTTTATCATTTAAAAAATCCATTCCGAAACAGCAGAGATATTACACTTCAGGTTCTGTTCTGTTCAACTCTGAACTACCGGGTGCCCAGCCAGGGACTTTATGTAATAATATAGCAATAAATATCACAGCACAAGCATAATTATGACATGACAACAGCAGCACTTTTTTACAGGGGAAATAATTTCCTATTTTGACGTCCCAAGGCAGATTAGATACGAAGGAACTTTGTTTACATTTACAAGGTACCAAAATACGGTTCACAAGAAATTTAATTAACATTAAAATCTTTCTCAAGTCCCTCAATCCTTACCTCTCTAAAGCTCCCAGAAAGAATTCTGGCAACACTAAAAATATTACAAAAAATATGGCTTTCTGTCACGTTTGAGCGTAGACCCACATTTCCTTCGCTGTTGTCATTTTAATATTTTGTTCACAATTCCAGTCTGTGCGCCACTAGCTAACTGAAGCAACAAATGCATTATATCAACAGTATCACTCAATCTAAACCTATAAACTCAAGAAAAATGCTTCTGTGCAATTTCTGTCCTGACACCAGAAAATAACTAATTTAAGAATTGTATTTTCCCCCTAGAAGGCTGGCTATACATTTACAAATGATCAGTACCAGTTTTATCAGTCACTTAATGGTATGGAGTGAATTTAGTGCCATTTAGTGCCGAATTTAGTGCCATCATTTTTCAAAGCACAGACAAACCATCTGTAAATGTAAAACGATTCATAAAATTAGCTAAATCCCAAAACACAAACTTCTGACCTTCAAATGAAAAACTGATTTGAAAATGCAAATGCAACTGCCTGTCGACATACACAGAAAACGGCTCTACACTACAACCACTCCACACATGAACACTTTTGGCTCTATCTTCTCACCACTTCCCTGCCAGAGACTATATTTTCTGGCCAATCAGGGTAGACCCCAACCGAGCCAATCAGGGCTTATGGATGGTATTGTCCAGGTGTCCAGTCAGAGTGCATGAATGCAGACAATCTAGGAAAATACCGGGACCTCAGTTACAAACAATTCAGCTAAATACTAGTAACCAAGTTCCACTGCTAATGACAGCAAGCCTGAGTTGAAACAATCAACTCAAATTCTTTGCAACATAAGGAAAAAGCCAGGACCTTTAGCCAGACTGGTAGGTACTGCTACCAAGCCCTTTCTGATGACATCACCCTGCCTTAGAGATGCAATCACCGCAATGCTGTAAGTATTATTGCCCATCTGTAACAGCTAGCATTAGCTACACATCGGCTTTTGACAGCTGCCATGTTGCAGCCAGTGTCCTTAAGGCCACTACAGACTGTGCAGGCCGTGGAGCAATCAGACAGACAGCTCAGAAAATCCGCAGGATCAGCAATGCCAGTTGGCCCTAAAGGGATGTAGGGTGGAGCAGTGTTCCCCGGCTCTCCACGTGTAATCATTGGTCAGCATGCAGTAAACAACTATTAAACACTGAGCCAATGACCACCGCTGGGCTCCTGACTGGCTCATGAGGGACATGAGGCATGAGGACCACTGGAGCTTCTGTGTGAGGTAAACACTGTAGCAAAGAGGGTAAAAGCAGTGCTTTTACTATGCAAAATGAAGGGCAAACACAAGCTATTCTGGAACGCCATCAAATTTCAAAGGCTTAATCACAGACGCTGAAACGCGCGCGCGCACACACACGTACACGCGCACGGATACGGATACGCACATGCGCACACAAGCCAAGGCTTATGTACGCATCTTAAATTTACTGTGAAACGGCCCTCTACCCTGCCTGTGCTCGAAAAGACCACGGGTACCACTCTTCCTTCCGCTGGACTCTGGTAGCGCTCTGCCTTCCTTCCCTCCTGTCGCCCTTACATCTGTTATTGGCAGAGAGTGAAGTACGACCTGTGCTTGATACATTATCCCGGGTTGTGAAGATCAAAAAGAGCTCCGAGAGAGCAAAACCTAGCTGCCCCAAAGCATTTCTGTTTCTCCCACACAGACGCAGGAAGGGAGGCGTCGGCCCTGTCTGCCCTGATGTGTCTTGCACCGTAACAGAATGGTAATTATTTCCAAGAACCACCACGACTGGCTCACCAGGAGCCACCAGGCCAGTATGCACATGCACACACAACATTGCCTTTCTTCCTCTGACAATTACCATGAATAGCTAGCTATAGCTACCCTAGCTACAGTTTGGCAACGGGCTTTCAAACATCTACTTTAAGCACTCGCCTTTCTAAACACATGCTTCCCAAACACATTTAGAATATTCCATTATAACAAATAAGGATGGTTTCCTGTATCTAAAAATATAACCCTGTTCCATAATGGCAGTGTAGATCATCATTTTCATTTTTTTCTTAACTGCTTAGCTCCGAAGCCAACATCTACCACTGCACTCTCTAGCTAACACTGAGAAAAAAGCAGCTTGTACAAACTGTAAAAACTGAAAAAGTAGTTATTTTCTCAGGAAAAGTTCAACAGTGTTCCACAGCACCTAATCTCAACTACAGAAGAAAAAGGTCAGCTTTACCGATCTCCCACTTTTTCTGAGATGCACATTGACCTGTAATGGATTTTACCCAGTCACACAAATAAATCCTAGTGATTATTTCACTTCAGAAATTCAGAGAGTATACACTGCTTTCCAGCCTTCACAAAAGACAGGATTCAAAGGCCGCACTGGTAAGGCGTCTGTTGCTCTGTACCCACTACTACAGGCCTGATTCCAATCCTCCACTTTACACTGGGATGGCTCTATCGTATATGCCCATTATTCCCTGCACTGTTTTGCCGACTCCACAGGGAAGGGGAAGGGTGTGGTGGCGTACCTCTTTGGTGAGGTTATCGCCGCCGCCGACCTGCTCCTGCTCGTCCTGGGGGGCCACGGCGCCCAGGCTGTCCTCGCCCCCGGGCCCGAACCCGGCCTCGTGCGTCACGCCCACTCCCACGCCCCCGCCCACGCCCCCGCCGCCCCTCATGGCCGAGCTCTCGGGGTTCCCTACGTCCTCCAGGACGCCGCCATTGTCCAGGGCGATGCTGGGGCCGGACTGGCCGGCGGCCGACACCGCGCCCTCGGGGTCGCGGTGCACCAGCCAGGCGTCCAGCTGGGTGCTGGGCACGCGCAGGCGGTCCAGCGAGCGCACCTGGCTCAGCAGCCGGCGGGAGGCGAAGAAGTAGTCCAGGTCCACGCTCTTGGGGTGGATGCCATAGCCGTCCAGCGTGTTTCGGAGGTTGTGGAACTGCGTCTGCGTGTAGGCCGAGCTGGGGCCCAGGATGATCTCGCGCAGCGGGGGCAGCTGGGAGCTCAGGTAGGTGTCCACATCCACCTGCACCCCGATCAGACTCAGCAGGATGGTGAACTGAATCAGGCCCTCTGTGAAGTACTTTTTCAGGTAAAGCATTTCTTTCCAAAAGAACCAAAAATAAGGGGGGAAAACAGAAAAAAAGAAGGGGTCAAAATAAAAAGAAAAGAAAAACTTAAGCCGGATTTACTGTCACTGTAAAACTGGGAAGAAAAAAAGTAAAAGTTAAAAAAACAAAAATAAAAATGTAAGTATATGAAGAAAAAACTATGTTTTTTTCACTTCTTTAGAATATTTAAGAGAACAGAAACATGCATGGTGTGACTTCTTTCTTCTCTCGAACAACAAAAGATTCCGTGGCTGCCCTTACAGTCAAAGCAAATCTGTCTTACACTCCTGGCTTGAGTAGTAGATTTCCTCTTTGGCGATTTCTTCCAAACCTGTACCGAATAAAAGACAGTTTCAGGTAAAAAAAAAAAAATTAATAAATAAATAAAAAAACGAATGTAGTCAAACAATTGTTTCTGTTGTGAATACAGTGCAAGAAAATGAAAACGTGCTACAGTGAGGCAACAGTGCCAGGATCTGAACAATGCACTCGACAAAGTCAGCCCCCTAACATTCACTTGTTTCATTCGGTTTTGTATTTAGTTTCTCTAATTAAGCCTAAAAATACAGTTTCATAGCAAAAGAGCATTATCTATTACATCTATTATTCCAGGTAATGAACTCCAAGTAATATAAATCATCACAAAGTAGACAAGTTTAATGGGACCTAAATAAAAGTCAATTAGCGACAAACAAATGAGGCTCGTGAATTCTTTTTTTTTTTTTTGTCGAAAGGGCTTATCCTTATCAACACACACTACACATTTGACCTACTTTCCACAAAGTACTCCTTAGTTAAGACGGGTTTTCAGTCATGTTGTAGGCTGCTCTGATGATGTAATCTAACCGTCAACAAACAGCCGTCATTATGCATTTAACAAACATTTACGGTACACAGACACAACTTAATACGCATTAACATAACTCCACAACTAAATTAAACACACACTGTGCTTGCCCCTGTAAAAAAAAACTACAAAACTGTACCATACATCTTGCTAAAGCTAAAAGAAGAAAAGGAAACTGAGGATACAACTGTTTAAAAAGTATCTGCGTAATTCACAGGCGTTTACACAATTCAGATTCATCTCCTCGGACGGCACAGCTTTATTTACTGGAATTCATTCTGTACAGTCGCGATAGGGCCTTTACTTCTTCACTTTTATTCCAGGGTAACAATCCCTGCAATCAGTATACGCGTCTCCACGAACGGCCACCTGAACAATTTCATAAAATGTCAATGAGTTCACAGCCGTCCAA
This sequence comes from Megalops cyprinoides, assembly GCF_013368585.1. Taxonomy (NCBI): domain Eukaryota; kingdom Metazoa; phylum Chordata; class Actinopteri; order Elopiformes; family Megalopidae; genus Megalops; species Megalops cyprinoides. The sequence goes on from NC_050601.1 coordinate 19,792,744, forward strand.
CGTTAGACACATCATCTGTTGAGACCAGTTTCGAGAACCGTTACTACCTTACACTTGTATGTATTTTCATGAAGCATAGTGTTGCGTTAACTGAAGATATACCGAAACGCAGCTAATTTCAGTGCTCTGTGAGTGGCCGTTGAAAAATAAGATCTGGTAAGACGCATTGTCGTTAAAAAAAATCGTGTCTGTATAAAATAAACAGCCGTACCTCGATGTGAGGTTTTCACTTTTCAAAACTGAAAATTAACTTCTCCTCAGTTTCGAGGTGAGATGTTATCCGACGAAAGCATCAAATATCATGAAGAAATCGAAATCAACACCATGTTCACCAGATAGCTACGTCGTTCAAGGAATTAACACTTTTGTTCATTCAAACCCTTGTCAATTTAGGTAGCTAACGTTACCTAGAGTTCGCTAGCTAACTACCGTTGGTAGCTTGTAGCAAGTGTTAAACCCGAAACCGATATGCCAGGCAGACAACAAGCAAGCAAAACTAAATCGCGATATCTAAGCATATATGTAAACACCAAACGTTAGGTGACTTGTTATTAGCCACAAACTTACCTAGCTAACACGAACTATCTGGCTAGCTCTATTTATGTAGCTTTATTAGCTGCTTGTCCACAAGTGTACCACGAATTGTTGTCCATCTAACATTTTTACGTTGGCGATGTTGTTCTGAAGACGAACTCCGATAACGTCAATGTATAAACACTCGTTTCCCCTTGCTTTGTGTCCCCTCCCAAAGTGACGTTATGGAGCCACTTAGCTAACCTTCCCATACCCAGCACGTTTAACCTAATGCTCTCTTCCCGCACATCCACAACAGACACCTGTCACCAACCTTGTCTTGATCCTTCCCTCCTGCTATCCCGCTTCCCATTGAAACAAACCTACGGATCTTGCTAATTTAGCTAGTCCAGCTACCTTATTCCGTCCACCTTCAAAGCCCAGCCCCATACAAAACACCACTTGCCCAACAACCAGGAAGTGCAGGGCCGGCTCACTTCCGATAGTGTTGGATGCCCCGCAAACCCCGGCGACAGCAACAAGTGGCGCCACGATGACGGAAAGACCGGCCCTCCATTCATAAACCGAGGATACGGTGAGGCTGCCGGCTCTCACGCATTGCAGCCAATTGCATCAGAGAAGGGCGGTTTGTTGCTATTATGGGGGAAGGGGCGGCAAAGTAACGGAGTTTTAGCAGTTTTATTGAATAATAACCGTTTTACATTAATTAATATATGGTCCCTGTGTTGCCTGAATAAATTGATCCCCCTAGACATTAACGTTCCATTAGGTAATGTTAGACGTTATCTAGCTAGCCACGTACTTTTCAAATCACAAACACGTTAGTAAAGATACCGCTAGCTGGCTACCTATTTTCTTTAATACAAAGCTAGACTAGCAGGCTCGCTAGCTGTCATACTTACGGGCGAAGTGATTAAAAAGTAGCTAGCGTTATTTGTTTGAAAGTTAAGAACTGGCCCCGTGTTGCTGTCCAGGATATCCAGACCAGAAAGTTCCTAAGGTTAGCTATTCCTGTTCTCCGCGATTTGTATGGCCGACAATGACTTGCAAAATTTCCAAACGTCAGTAGCTAGCTAGCTTCGCTAGCCCCTACTTCAGAACGCCGCACACATTCCTGTAGGGCGCATGAGCAGAATATTCCAGCGCGGATGTCACGTGACATCGAGTGAACCAATCAAAACTACACAACTACACGCTGTGTCAAAGCGCAGAAAAGGCCAAGTACGTGGTATTGTAGCTGCCCTCCTGTCGTTCAGCAGGTCGAAGTGCTCAACGCATCTGCACGTTTAGTAAGAGAAACAAATCACCGTTTCAGTCGGTACGATTAAATGTCATCGACGAGAGAATAAAACTGACATCCCTTTGCAATGCGTATCCTCTCACTGCGTTTGTTGTATGTTATGAAGTCGGCGGCCTTCATCAGCATGGCTAAGGGCTTATCGCTTTCCTAATGAGAGCGAGTATTAATAATCAATTGCATTCACACGACGGTCTATTAAAGATTTCTAAAGGAAGCCAACTGGCCAGCACACAACATTAATTAGCACACACCTGAGTGGGCGGGTGGCAAGGATGCCCTTTAGTTAAACTGAGCTATGAGAAGATGTTTAGGACTGTTTTACACTGTGCAACACCCACTACACTGTGATCACTGCCACGGAATCTTTATAGAGCGCAGTGCGCCTGGACCACAGTTAAACATATATGGAAGGATGTTTTCAAAAGTGTCCCCATCACTACACTAGATACACTACACCGTACTGACTAAACCCTGTACCACATGCGTGGCAGAAGGCTACTATTTCTGTGCTTGCTGGTATATATCACGTTGCGAATAATTCCAAACTATTATATCAATGAGTTTAGAAATACAACGGTTTAGGAGCAGATAGAAATTTAGGTATTTCTTAGTTTCTTAGTTTATCCAACGCACCTGATACACCTGATACTTTGTGTCCGTTAAATGGTGACTGGGTGAACATATGCATGAACGTACGAAAGATCATAGGTACTGTTGTTGCATTGTGTGTGTGATACTGTTATACGTAGTTTCACTGTAGATACTGTCACATACTGTATGGTAAGAACACGTATTAGCGACCACCGAGATTATGCAAACACAGTGTGCCCATTACATCCCATTTCCAACGAACACGATTCGAAAAGAAGAAAGCGCTGCTTTTGTTCGTATTGTAGTGTGTAAGACAGAAAACGAGACGTGGTCAAGTTACTTTCATACAGTTTCATTACTTCAAGACTGTCTTGACTAGGATCTGACACCATTTTGGCTCTCACGCCGGAGGACGATCCTGAAAGCTGCCCATTTGGAGCCAACATGGCAGAGTCAGCGGTGTAGTTTCGTGTAAGCCGCTGTTTGGAAGACCCGCCTACCTGTGAGGCAGAGGGATCTGCGAGGTCTATTAAAATGACAGCTCAGACTGTCCACGTCAACACCGAAACACCACCATGGACTCAGTGGCTTTGGTAGGCAATCTTCGAAGATATTTAACTCTGTATTTTCTTTATTTTATTTTCAATCAGATTTGTTGCAAACTTAACGAGGGGCCTCGTTTGTGCTGTAAAATACGAGTACCACGTTCACCGGATAATTTTTTGTGTTGACAAATCTGAGAGATGTGATACATTGTGGCAAGCTGTATCGCCAGCTAAGTAGCTAGCTAGCTACATTAGGGAAAATCAATGTTAATAGTAACCGTATCAATTAGGTATATTTTCTGTACGAGCAAATAGGTGACTGCATTCAGTTTTTGAATGAAGTATGCCTCAGTTAGCCTACACGTCGATATGGCTTTCTGCCCTCATCATTCACAGTCCTTAAAACTCTCAGCTTTTACACAGAATAGTATTAAGTGGGGGGAAATCGTAAACAGTGGTGTTCTTGGAAAACTAGTATTAACCCTCATGCCCCGTATGTTATCAAAGTTCTCGATTGCTGAACTAGTTGTCGTAGTGAGGATAACTTTGTCAGCGTCAAATATACTGCCAAATTTATGTAGCCTGGAAGTCTCAGCGCAACTGAGATTTTTGGGTGCCACGTCGTTTCACCGTCTTCTTTCAGCTGTTTGCGTTGCGTTACTCAATTCACTCTACGAGCACGTCGCTGTAGCAGCGTGTCAGGAAAGTTAAATCTTGGGTATAGTTACTACGCATCCCTTTATACCGAGAGTATGGCTTAGCTATATGTTTAAAAGTATAAGTAGTTGAACCGGATGAACCAGACTACCTAGGCCACGTATCTGTTTCAAATGGGGTTCGCTGTCTTTCGAGTCAAAACGTAAAACTTTGGTGGAATTGAAGCTTTTCGTTGCGTGACTACATTGTGCCGAGAGAATCTTACTGATGAGATTCAGAATCAACTGCCAAAAACTGCTCTCAGAAGGCTACGACACGCCCCTTTTAAACTTGCTTTCATTGCACAAAAACGTGACTCAAACTAACGGGGTTAGACTGGTGCAGTGCACAGCTCACTGGACTTCAGCATTGGCACCGTATCTGAGGTTTTCTTCCAGCGGTGGATTTGGTAGCCACACCTCCAAAGGCTGCTGTAACCGAACCTGTCTTCAAGCGTTTTCAACTTAAAAAGCAGCAGCTACCCTCTACCTCATTGTTCTCCTACCTATCATGCTTTTAATACAACTACGTGGTTCCCTGCAATCCAGGCATAGCGAATTCTGAACGGAAAGCAAAGATGGTTCTGAGTGATGGTTCAGGCTCCACAGTAACCCCTCCCAACTTCTGCAGTGACCAGGGTCCAAGCTGGACCAGCCAGTCCATTTCCCAAGCCTTGCTTTCCAGTGTTCCAGGCCCAAGTTCTGTGATACACTTTGGCTCTGAGACTGCAGTAGTCAGTGCATAACAGAACTTTGGCTCGGGGCGACTCAGCTACAGAGAGGGCAGCAGAACACACCAGGAGCAATCCCCTCAACCATTCTCTTCATTCTTAAATAGACATGTTTTTTCCTCATCCTCATAATTGTCATAGAATTACAACCACTATTATTTATCTTAAAGATACTACTGCTACTACTACTAACAATAATAATGATAATCTCCCTTATTGCCTCATCATCTTCACTGACATTAATTTGTTATATGTTTATTTTCTGTTTTTTTTTTGCCTCCTAGTTTGTGTTCTCAAATGTTGCACGTGTATATTGTGTTAATGTAACAGCAGATAGAAATTGTAGTATGTAATATTTTAAACACGTTTCTACCTTTATTGTTAATCATTTTTCGTATGATTCCTCTTCCTCCCAGGAACCTTCACTCTACACAGTGAAAGCTGTTTTCATTCTGGACAATGATGGAAACCGACTCCTGTCAAAGGTAGTGGGCACTAGTTCATGTGTTTGCTTTGTGTATGTCATTGTGTTAGCCATTCAGTCATTTAATGTAAAAAAAAAATACGTTTTATGGTCCTTTTTTGTTGGAGTATAGCAGATGTGGATATCATACATCCCATGTACTGCTTCGAGTTGACAAAAATCCTGAAATCTGTTAGTAATTTTTTTTGCAAATCCTTATCTATGTAAAGCTGTATACGTCTTTCACATGAGATGATTCGTCCGCCTTTCCAGTACTATGACTCAGAGCTCTATCCCTCCATGAAAGAGCAGAAGAACTTTGAGAAGAAAATATTCAACAAGACACACAAAGCTGACAGTGAGTGTCTCCCTCATTTTTTTATACGTGCTTGTAGACTGTGCTTTTAAACAGGACTAATTACAAAAAGGAGCGGAGATATCAAATCTGTCAAACCCAAGATCTGTTACACACACCCTTGCTTTGAGTTGACAGCACAGCTCAGAGAGACTTGTTATCCAAGAGGAAGGGACAGACAGCCCAGACACAACTGAACCTCGTTATCGGCAGTTGTTTGTTCATCATCTTAAGCTGGGAACTCTCAAGGCAATGGGTTGACAGCCTATTTGTGAAATGAGGAATGTCAGAGTGCCCTGTGGTACAAAGGATTATCTTAATGTTTAGAAGAACGGAGTAGACGCTAAGTACTGGCACAGCATTTGATTGCAGAAGCATTATTTCCTTTAGCAGAGGTCAGCTGTTGTATGGATGCTACTTCCACATGTTGCTGATGTTGTTCGGATTAGGAGGTCACATGACTTTTAAAATGCTTTCAAGCGGTTTAAACTCACCACATTAGTCTCTTGCTCAAGAGTGTACCAGCACACTGTAATGGGGGGACCTTTATATCTTAGAATCCAGTGCCTTCATCTCTGCACAGCAGGACCATCTCACAGCAGATTAATGATCTTTTCAGTAGTAATCAGGGGTGCAGGTAGGGGAGCTGGCCGGGACTGTCAGTGACATAGAGAGGCACACAGGGTGCCTGGGGCATTCAGGGTGGTGCCCTAATTCAGCATCCGGGTCTGAAGCGTCCCTTTTTCACACCTGTCTCAGTGTCAGCAGGAATGTGTGTCTCCCAGGCATGCCCAGCTCAGGTTATATTCTGCTATTTAACCTCTCAGGTATAGTTACAGCAGATAAAGCGCAAACTAACCTGCTCTGCAAATAGGAGGTTTCTTCTGGTCCATTAAAATGCATCAGTCATTCAATACCTTAGCTCTGGCTTTTCTCGAGGACACACACACACACACACACAAACACACACACACACACACACACACACAAATGCATACATGCACCATTTTTTCAGCATGTGTTGTAATACCTAAAATACACTCCCACGCCCATGTAAAGACTTGGCCCGACTCAGTTCTTATATTTGAGCATGTGATATTCCCTTAATGGTAAATCAAACATAATAATTCCTAGATTAAAAACTCAATCCAATATAATTGAGAAGTGCTGAAAAACCTTTAACAAAACCTTTCCTCTGCCATAGTGGTGTGAAACTTGATTAATTTGAATTGTGAATATGAATTAATTGAGATCCGTCAATATTAGTCAGCAAGCTTACTTTTACCTTTATAGCTACTGTATTTGTATGCAGACTCCTTTGACAGTTATTCATTACTGTCAATAGCCTAATTGCAGGTAATCTAAAATATTCTCATCTGTGGCTGTGTACTGCTGAATTTGTTTCACGTGTGGTACTTACAAGGTCTTGAAAATGGCTGTGGGGTCACAGGTGTCTCTGGCTTGACAATGAAATTGAACAGTTAAGAAAGTCATTTTAGTCTTGAAGGCCAGAGTCAGAGGTTATCGTAAATGTTGAATTCTGCCAAAGCCCCACACACTCGGTACAGTGAGGTTTCCGTGCCATGTTTTTGTCCGTCTCTGTTTAGACGAAATCGCCTTTTTGGAGGGGCTGACCATCGTTTACAAAAGCAGCATTGACCTCTTCTTCTACGTGGTGGGCAGCGCTCAAGAGAATGAGGTAAGCCTGCAACGGAGTCATCGCTGCGACGTGGATGACTGCCATAATTACAACACAATACGATGCAATTCAATGCGATGCAATCATATCAGCACAATACAAAACACACACAGCACACAGATGGCGAGATAAAGGCATGCTCAGATTGTGCCTGCATGGATTCAGACGTTGGCTGCCTCTCTCTCGTCCCTGCTAGCTCATGCTGATGGCAGTCCTGAACTGTCTGTTCGAGTCCCTCAGCCAGATTTTGAGGTAAGTGCTCCTTCGCTTCCCCCGGGATCACTCTGGACCTCATGATATTTGATCATGCGTTATCTTTTCATTAAAACACATAATAGATGAAAATTGGTGGGGCAGTCAATTCAGGGCAGCTTTTATGACGCCCCAGTCAGCTCACAAAGCCACACCTGAGGGCGGCGGGTGAAACGAAACTCTTTGAAGAGTTTGCCGCAGCACCAGCTCTCCGGATGTCAGCGCCCCTGCATCACAGGAGGGGGGGGGGGGGGGGGGGGGGGGGGGGGGGGGGTTCCCGGCGCACCTGGTCCTTTGAGTTTTTTGGTTGGCCTCGTTGAGCAGGCAGAGAGGGGCACACACGGAGCCTTTTGTACCGCGCTGCTCCTGCACAATGAAAGGAGGAGCTGTGCTGGCTCCGAGCTCCCGGCACGGGGGAAAATCTGGGCTTGTGTGGTGCGTTCGTGTTTCCATAGAAACCAATGCAGCAGAGAGGCAGAAGAGGAGCGGATGGAAGTAATTTTTCCGCATCTCTCAATGTGTCTCTCAGTGCCTCTCGATACAGCAGTATTCAAGCTGATATGGGCGCATGTGTCCTCGCCTTTCAGAGTGCTTACAAAGTACTCGGTGTTTGCCGTGTGCACACATCATGCATTCACTGAAAACCACAGGAAGAACAAGGTGTCTCACTTCCTGTACCTGGGAGAGTGTGTTTGAGGTTTGTGGAGTGTGATGCCCATAGAAAAAATACATTTTTAGGGATAATTAATTAATTTTAGAGAATGTATTTTTAGCTCAATGGATATATTAAAAATATGTAAATTATTACTGTGCTGTAATATTTCATTACATGTTTGCTTTGCATTATTATATTGTAAATGTTTTTTTTAATATATTCTTGGGCTTAACAACATATTTCTTGGCATACTGAACGTTATTTTCATAAGGGTGGTTTCCTCTTAGTTTTTTTTTCGCTGATGGTGTCTTCCCTCTTGGTGCATGGTAGTAGCACCCTGTGGTGGAGGATCAGGGCACGGGTGGGGGCAGTGACTCTCCTCCCCAGCCATTAACCACCATATTCCCCCGTTGATGTTGACAGGAAGAACGTGGAGAAGAGGTGTCTTCTGGACAACCTGGATGGAGTCTTCTTAGTTGTGGATGAGATCATTGATGGGGGGTAAGAGAGACAGACTGGGAGTGACTAGCGTTGAAAAGTGTCAGGTCTCGGTTCATTTGGAGCTACGTCAGAATGCTGCTTGTGGCGAAAATACTAAGACATAAAGATGTGGAATCTGTCCCATCGTGAATCAGACTGAATGGGGGCGACTGATTGGCTAGGACTTAAAGAAAGACGACTGCATAGCAGCTGTAGGTTAAATCTTTCCAGAACCGCCCTTTGTTTTAACTTGTGTTTACAGGGTGCTCTGTGTATTTCGGAAGGAAATGTTTACAAATCGACTTCTTGTGTCTGCATTAAGGGATGGGGGCATGTGAACTCACAGGCTTTTATCGAGTGTAGAGCCCTTGTTAAAAACACTGCTGCAGTCCTTGAAGTGCTATGCTAATTCACTACATTTCCAACCCAAAAAGGATGTTGTATCAACTAAACATTAGCTTGTGTAAATGGGGTTCAGCTGCACCAGCTGTCTGAAATCTCATACTTCCCCTTGTTAATGCAGAAGTAGTTCCAAACTTTTAAAGCACACACTATTTCATTCAAACAGGTGGAGTCACTGTCGTCACTTGTAAAAGATGACTATGCTTTGATTTAAAACTGACTGTTGTGGACTATGGTGAACCTGCACATAACAGAACTGAACATCTGTTAGGAGGATGATATTGAGTGTGATTTGCTTCACTGGCATGCCCTTCAGATAGACGGCAGCATTTTTAACAGCTTGGCCATTCGAGCCAAATTGAACTGCACATCACCGACAGGCTACATGGCTGATATGCCTGCATATCACTGACTAAAAATAAGTACATATTTTTCTAACTGAAGTCTTTGTTGTTGTGTCACCAGTGTGATCTTGGAGAGCGACCCCCAGCAGGTCATCCAGAAAGTGAATTATCGGGTAAGATGTCAGCCAGGGTTTTATACATATATACATATATGTTAACACAGAAAAGGTGGGGAAGCCTTTCTATCAACATTGCCAACTGAATGAAGGATCATAGTATCGTGTCAGTTCCAAAGGAATGTGGAATTAAGTGGCAGCAGATTAATATTTTGAATGGTTGACTGCAGGGGTTGGGTAATATTTCCCAGGTCTTAATGAAGCCGTAACACTGTCTTTGATTTTGGGTGTGAAGACAGAACACCACACCATACCCTATTAGCACATCTCTTACTTGGAAAAATCCAAAATGCATTCTAACCCAACACCGATCTGTGGTCAGTGCTCTGTAAGCAATTGCTTAGTCGCACCAAGTGCTTCTTTGATGAGATCTGGCCATAGATCAGCATTGCTGACCAGCAAAGGGAGTGAAGGAATGGCTCCCAAGATCTCCACATGTCCAATGAAAGAATATTCCTTATTCCCTTGAGGGTTGAGCTTCCAGCGACAAATTGATATCTGTAATTAGAAACCGCTTCAGCATTGTCATGTGAGGAGTTTCATTGAAGCTCTTCAGGATGAGAGGGAAATTCCTGTATGGCTGCAGCCTGGCAGTTGAATGCGAAGGCCAGACGATGAAGCTCCTGCCCTCCTCCTCCCTCCTTCTCTCCCCCCTCCTCTCTCCTTTCTTACCTCTGTTTTCCCTTCTTCCCCCCATCACCAATCCCCGTACCCCCCCACCCCCCACCCCACCCTAAAGGCCTCATCAGAACCAGCCTATGGCTTCGTCCTCTTTGATTACATCACTGGTAACGTTGAGGGCCAGGGGGATAGGAGCCAGTGTGCGTAGCGAGGAAACGGAGGGAGAGAGGCAGAGGGTGAGGGAGAGAGAAAGAGAGAGACGGAGAGACCAAGGGCAGGTAACTGCATGGAGCGAGCATGCCCGCGCTGCCAGGGGGCGGCTGTGCCGCATCACTGCGCTGGCTAACAGGTGGTGCTGCTGTGGCTGTCTCTAGCAATTCAAGGAGACTTCTACACTCGGGCTGCATTCAAAGCCAACCTGTGCCCTGAATCGTAACTGATGCCCGGGCTGTGCCCAGCACCTCACGTCAGCGGTCAACCATCTGAGATCAGTCGGAATTAACAGTTTTGTGGAATGCAGCCCAAGTATAAGCAAAAATGCGAGGGTGTGTGCTGGTTTGCCAGTGTTTGGAGCAGTACCACAGATACACTGTATGTTTACCAGATAGTCAGCTCCAAGTGATTTGCAACTAAATTCAGTCTCTCCTATTGTTGAAGCTGTAAGTGTTCTGATTTTGCTGGCTCAACATTCTTGAAGGGGCGTAGTGCAAAGCATAGCATCTATAGCTAGCATATCCATGTAAATCTGCTGGAGGGTAGAAGGTGTGCAGGAGCTGAATATCTGGTTGTAACATAGAATATCTGTGGTGCTGTAGTTTGTATACACATGCATGAGGGGTGCATGAGCCATCTTCAATGGATTTGCCCACTAGCCGACTCACCAAAAGGTTTGGTAGTGTCTGTCCATTTTTTTTCTCACCAGCTTTTTATTCAAAACCAGTGTTTTACCTTTCACTTAATAGTTATGTGGCATTGCCACACTTATTCAGTTAAGATATTTAGACTTTGGACTCTCAGCTTTTGCTGTACCGTCTGCAAACATGCAACACCCACAATGTGATGTAATGTCCCTGCCCCGGTTAGGTCAACAGGTCTCCTGTAATTACTATTCTGTTATGTCCTGTGGTTGTCTGTGAAATGTCAGCTGCACAAGTCAAATCCTCATCATTCTGAAAGGTGATTAGCTGGGAAGAGTAAGAGAAGCAGAAATGGGTTATTATTTTCAAAAGCAGATGGAGTTGACATGAATGTAGTTTTCACTTTGCAGTATTTCAGCTCCTAAATGTGCTCCAGTGTGATTCAGTCAGGGAGAGCCACCGTGCGTTAGCTGCAGAACTTATTAAATTTGCGACTTCTTGACTTTTTACCTTTGTTCCTGGCTTGCTGTCTGAATGAATCTGGCATAATGGACCATTTTATTGCAATTTTAATGATTTTTTTCAAGGCTCTAAATCCTGGAGTTGGATTGAATTAGATGGCAGTTGGCACTATTGAGAACTACCTGCTCAGTCAGTTCTGTGTGGATAGAGGAACTCGGTTCAGCTGTTAATTCATGACTTGTCAGAAGGAAAAAAAGACATGCCAGCCATGTCAGTTCCTTTGATTTCTGAAACAGAATTATCTGCACAATGACCAGCATGGTAACCTGTGTGTGTGTGTGCACGCGCGTGTGTGTGTCTCACACATTGTGCCTGCTCACCCTGTGTGCGAGTGTCCAGGTTGTTTATGTGGCAGGCTCTCTGGCTCTCACACTCCAGAGAGATCTGAGGAGTCTGCCAGGGACCTCTGAGACCCAGGCCATTAAGGCTACCTCTAATCTCATCATTTGTTTCACAGGCAGATGAGAATCCCCTGTCGGAGCAGAGCGTGGCTCAGGTAAGGAGCGTACACTTCACAACAGCGTACATTTTGCACCTGTTTGATCATTAAGGGGGCCATTCAGTACTATCCAGCAACACCCGCTGATTTCTGCTAAGCTCTGAATAAAGAAACCTAAGCACGTCTCATTTTGTTTTTGCAGTTCCTTTTCCACTTGAACAATTACTTAAACTTAGAGTTAAGGACAAACTGCGAAGCTATAGGATTGAATAGCCTCTAAGCCCGTTGTGGTTGATATTGCCTCTCCCGGCATTTTGGATTTATTTTTTTCATCTCTGTAAACACTGCCGCTGAACTGTGCTAGGATATCGCTCCGCTGCTTTGATCTCGTCTGCAGCCGGTGATGGAGTGAAAATGTCTCTCACTCCGATCCTTGAGCCCTCGGTCTGTTGCAGCTTTTCAAAGAAACTAAAATAGCCCGGGTTCCTTTCATTGCTCATAGGACATTGCTCAAATGCCACGCTTTCTATAGTTGGCATTGAACGCTCCACCCCGAGAATGTCTAAATTCGCTCTTTTTGACACATTCATTTTTTCCCTCCAACTCCAACTTCTACCATAATTATTTAGTGACGATCAGCATGGTGTGTATCCCTGCATAGAAATATCCTCCAAAAGTTGCTGTGGGCTCTGCTCATTAATCTCTCTATTGACTGTATTGTCTATGCTGCTTGAAGTGGAGAATGAGGGCCACTCAAAATGAGAGCGTGTAAATAGCAACCGCAAGCGTAAGAACCTTGATCTGAAGGTGGGGTTCATACACTGAAAGGTATAACGTGGGAACAGTATTTAAAGGAGATCAACCTTTATCTGACAGATGCAGACCAACTGTTTCACGGTATGTGCACAGCACGGGTCAAAAGGGATTACTGGGGTAGTGTTGTGGTAGTGATCTTCCCACCCCCTGAGCTTATTCTCTGGGGAACTCCTACATCCAGGCTGCCCCTCTCAGGTCCAGTTTGATAACGACATATGATGGACAGTGCAAACCCTCACAGTGACACGTGATGATTATGATTCGTCTTTGCTTTGACTTTGCATGCTTGCACTGTCCTCAGCTAAATGTCTGCTTGGATGATAGTCGGGGATGGGAGAGACGGTCGCTGTATTGCGCTTCCATTGGCTCCAGGTCTTACCAACTCCAGGCCCAAGTTTACTGTGCTCCCCTGAAGCATTGGCCATTATTCTTTTTATTCATTAGCGCGACACCTGTGCAGTGCATTGGAACGAGCCTAACGGCAATACAATGGTCCCCCTCATCCCTGTGGCAGTTTGACCCTAACTGTGAGAGACTGCTTGGCTTGTCTTCTGCTTTACCACTAACCCTCTGCTCTAACTCCCACACAGCACATATCACAGAAACTGGCTGCCACCTCCACTGTAAGTCATCCCCGTTTAGCCTGAGTTAGCCCTAGCCAGAGATCCGTTATTCTCTAACGCGATGTGCGATTCCGTTTCCTTTTGCAGTTCCTGTTGAAAGTTCTGCTCCTGCAGATGTCTGGCCCCAACAACTGAGCCAAGATCATGTTACCTGACCCTTATCCTGATCACTAGAATTATCTGAAAATGATTAAACCAATCTAGGCACAATGTATGGGGACAGAACCTCTTTACATCCATTACATCCAAATATACAGAGGTCCAACATGTGTATAATCACTAGTCATTATTGATGATTGAGCCTAACCTGCTCATAAATATGGTACCATAGAAATATGATGGCTTTATATTTTTACCCATGGGTAATGGGACAGCGATTAAGGTCCATATATTTCACAAATGCAGTGTATGCAGATGTAAGGTTAGCTGTTTTTACAATTTCCATCACCTACAGTGCTTTATGATCATGATTTTCTGCATGTGATGAGGCTTGGCATCTAACGCTAATGCCAAGAAAAGAGCTGAAAAGAGTGGCGTGCACGTTTACGATACATGTTTTGACCAGCTTGTTTAAGGAGCCATTTAAGGGTTATATGTCACAGTCCGCATCTTCCTCATCATTAATATTCAGAAGAGGATACCATTGCACTAAAAAAATGTATAAATTGCCCATCAGAAATGATGACTAACAAGCTCTAATGTTAAAACATGAGCCCTCTGTCCTGTACAGGAATGTATGTATGTACATTTATGCATATATGCAGCTTTTCCAACTGGGTGTGCAGGTATGGTTCGGTTTGCCATCTTGTGGTGAATCCTTGTAAGCATCCTATTTTTCAAACTCAATGTTTGAAAGTAAAAGAAAAATTATAAAGTCTTGATTTTTTTTTATTTCTTTCTTTTTTCCTTTGTCAGCTAAATGCTTTGCAGCTTGAGTTCACCCTTTTATCTCAACACATGAGCTAAAGGGGGGGTTTGAATTTGGAATGCTTACATTTCTAAATACTAATTTTTCCACACTAGTTTTTTCACACTGTGAAACTAGACAGTTAGTGATATGTAAGTCTCATTTATAGTCATATAGTGTTAAATTAATACTAATTTTGTGGTTTAATGGTGGATTAAGGGGGTGGATCCAAGATTATCTTGGATACCCCCACCTCCCAATAAAGGAATGAAGACAGACTTTCCATTGCAAAAATGAATAAGATGAATGTCCTTAAATCTATGTTGTATATTTAAAATTATAAATCTCTATCGATCTCTACTAGCACATTATTTTCCTAGGAATTGATGCTTACGTTACTGCAAATACTGCAGTGAACGATCCTTTGACATACAGCGACACCTGCTGGCTGTTTATCTTAACTTTTTCAATTCATGTGATAAATTCTGCGTTATTCAAATAATCATTATTTTACACTGTGTAATAAACAATGATGATTTAGACTAGAATAAAATTATGAGTAATAAGTGAGCAATAATACTACTGCTGTTAAAATTCAGTGATAATTGTTATTGTTGCTTTGTATTTTCTCTGAATATGCTTGCACAGATTTAGTTGACAACTTTTATTAACGTTGTTATTAATAGCAGAAACATCATTGCTATTAATATTAATAACCACCTCAGTTATTTTTTCCTAATGAAGATTGGGAATGATTGTGATTATTTTATTGTTTTCTTCAGGTGCTGCAGTCTGCGAAGGAACAAATCAAGTGGTCAATATTGAAATGATCAGGCTTGGAACTGGAGAAGACACCTAGCTCTTAGTCCTAGGAACTGCAGTGTATATATATATTTGTGGTACAATGCATACATTTAAGGGAGTTTTCATGTTACAAATGTCTGAAATAGAGAGGGGAAAAACCAGCAACAAAGTGGTTAAAATATGTTGAATTTTCGATATGAAGTAATATACATTTGTATTTATATTATAAAACATGCTCAATTTAATGTGACAGCCTGTATGAGGAAGAACACTTTGTTTAGCACCTATGTAGCCCATCTTCGAAAACAGGGAAGCAAATAGTAAAAATACACTTACACTGATGAGTTACACTGATGATTTCTTTTGTATTGTATTTCAGTTGAGTAGTCACAATGTTGTTGTTTTTTATAGATATTTTCCCTCTCAGGAAACTACTTGGAATACAGTGAATCCCGGATTCAGTTTCACCAAATAATTATATGTGTTTTAAGGCTTCAGATGTAGCCAAATTTTATTTGTGTTTTTACTGTTACCCGGAATTGTGTGTCAAAAAAAATCATTCATCTCTTTCTTGGTACACAGGTCTACATGTTGGTCTGTCATCAGCCAAATTTCACAGTGGATTGATAATTAAGGATTGTAGTGACGGGTTGTTTCAGATTTTTGTCTGAAAGTATACGCTGAGACACACTGCAGGAAATATGGCTTCGTAGGATTCAGTATTTGGCTGACACCTAAAAATATCAGCTTTGTGCATCCCAAAGTAATTCAGAGGAAAAATATGCTTAAAACACACAGCAGGCAACAGTGTCCTAGTGCACAAGCAGTGCGTTATAGAGGAGGGTTACATTTCTAAAAAAGATTGTTCAGTGGAGAAGGTCAGCTTGTGTTGAAACCTTAACTGTTTCTTTTTAATATATTACTTTTGGACATTACTTTAATATTATAATAAAGTACCTGTGGCACAGTGAAAAGTAAAAGTGCATAGCAGGGCTGCCAATTTGATGACAAAATGCACAAGACAGGGCTTTATTAATTATTAATATTAATTTATTAATATTTTTGTGTGGCTGTAAGCAGTGACTAAACATTTTATGCTCTCTGTGTTCAGGGAACATGCTAAACGTCATCATGTTGTTTTTCCCCCCTCAGTGAAGAATATAAAACATTTTGCCCAATACTGTTACTTTTTTCAGGAATTCTGGACGGATTCATGTGTATTCTCCTGTAAAAAAGCCTCTGATACCAAAGATTACCACTGAAGGCTACAACTACATTTGAGTCTACACTTAATATGTGGTGTAATTTCATACATGATCCT
Organism: Megalops cyprinoides; assembly: GCF_013368585.1. Classification (NCBI taxonomy): domain Eukaryota; kingdom Metazoa; phylum Chordata; class Actinopteri; order Elopiformes; family Megalopidae; genus Megalops; species Megalops cyprinoides. The sequence continues at coordinate 19,808,876 of NC_050601.1, forward strand.
ATGAACGGAGGGACCCTAAACTGATCACTTTTGTGTATTTATTTATTTATTCGGCAGACACGCGTATCCAGAGTGAATCATGAAGCCAATATTGCATTATATATTGAATACATATCACATGAGCAACAGATGCAGCAAAAACAGGAAGAGAACGGCAAGAATTACAGTACATAAGAATATGTTGTAAAAATGCCCATTTGAGAAAATAGGTGACCAGAAAAAACTGTCGCTTTAACTTATCATTTCTAATGTATGCAGGTGCAGTATTGAATGAAGTAGGGTAATTTGATTAAGCGGTATATTCTTCTTGAATAATCATATTAAATATGTATGCAAGCAATAGAAGAATAAAGGTTGAGGTAAATTATGTTAACAAATGGTGTACTGCAATACTGGAACAAATGTCAGTTGCTTTAATCCATGTAATTTACCATACTGTTTATAGAACAGAAATTGAATCAAATTGCATTTTTTGCATCTCCCGTGCTTAAGTGAGCAGGAGAAAGCATTCTCTATATCACAAAGCTTTTTCAAATAGACTTTTTATATATATTTGTTTCATTTTGCATTGATTTCAGCTTGCAGGAAAAGACATAGTCTACATTTTTATCTCAAATCATAATGAAATGCTCATTTTTTCCAATAAGTATGTTTCTGTTACATAATAGAAATAAAGATTATCTTTACAGCTGTGTGTCCTGGTGACTTATTTTTACTGCAGATTGTATTTGTATTTTAAGACTAACACAGGGTTGTGCCAACATACGCATACAGTCAGTGATCATTTAACACAATGGACTTCCAGTGAATGTGTTCTGCGCTAATATGTGAATATTTATGAAATGAGAGCCATTATAGAATGGAAAGATCTGTTCATATGATTTCACTGCTCTGGATCAGGTTGCCATGTTTTTGGCCAGACTGTAATCCCTACTTTGCAATAACCTGTGAGAGCTGGTCTACCTTTAACATCATGTTGCCTTGGTGATGTAACAGCAGACTAATACTGTCTACATACAAAATCCATTGTCTCCTGGCTGGCTGGAAGGGGTCCCGTGAATGGTAGTCAGTGTTCATGGTGCTGAAGTGCTACATTGATTGGACATGTTTTACACTGGAATCGGTACACTAGATATCTGTGTGAGTTAATATCAGCCCGCATATCCTATTGTGCTGTGGTTCACCTTGACCTTTTAAGTGCCATCTAGTGGCCATTTTTGGATGTACAGGATATGTTCTCACCAAGGGCAGGTATCTGTAACACATTTATATGCATTTACATTACATTACATTTATTCATTTGACAGACACTTTTATCCAAAAAGACTTACAAGTGAGGCAGAGTACAACACAAGCAAAAGCCATACAAGGAGTCACAATATTTGAAGTGCTGCTTGACCGATTTCAATAGTTGGCCAGACAAGGTATAAGCTAGCTGGTAGAGATGCAAGTGCATTAAAAAATTAAATTTGGATTTTTTTAAAAGAAAAACAGAGTACAACTAGCTACTATTACTCTAATTAAGCCACAGTGATTGGATGTTAAAATATTATGATCACTTAAATGTCAATAAATTTAAGTATTCCTGCAACTGTCTTCTCAGTTGAACCCTCAATTGATTCTCTGTTCAGATTATGCTAACTTCGAATTGATAGAATGCTGCACTTAAACTGTTGTCTCAACTACATTTCAACTCAGCTTGGAAAAAACACTGTAATTAATGTTGAATTCATGGGATTGACATCCGAACCCAATTTCATTTAAAATGTGACATGAAATTGTTCCTGGGGGGAATCTAATCACTGAAGCCCAAAGTTTATTTATATCAGCTAACCTTATGTACAATATTTTGAGTATTGCAACATTTAGAAGAGATTAATTCCTGTTCAGTCAGCGTTTCCCACTGCTTCAGACTGGAGGCCATTTTAATTTTTCAAAAATGTGGTTCTTCCATTTTATTTCTCCATTCCATTCTGCAAATATGAATATTTCATTTTAACATTCAGTATTTTTAGAGATGATATTTAAATGAAACGTCGCCACAGTATGTAGAAAATCTCTGTTCCAGAAGAAAAGAAAGTAGGATTGCTCTCTTCTTCCCTAGCAGTTTGGGAAGAAAAAAAATCCTCACAATACAATTCTGGAAATGATAAAAATAGTCATGAAAATCACTTTCTGCTCCTTCCCCCTATTCTAGCATTGCTTGCAGCAGTGCTAATGCAATGCAACGACACCTCTGTAATGCGTTGTTTTGTGCTAACAAAAACATCTTGATTCCCCATCCCACAAACAGTCAAAGACTCATGCCTCCTTCCCCTATTTCTCCTCTGGCCATGCTGAACCTCATTTTAGGAACTCGGGACCTCAGAGGCTTGGCTGGAGGGCAGGGACACCTAGAGGTAAGACCTATGCAGCCCAACCCCAGCCACATGCGGGACTGGCTGGACCCAGGCTGATGTGAACAAGCCAGAACAAGCCTTCCATTTTACCCCTTACTGTTTCTATCATTGGATATATACAGTATGTGAGGTTCCCTACTCCAGCATCTAAGAGCAATGGCCCACTCCACCCCACTGTCTGTGCATGCTCCCTGTGAATATGGAATATGAAGTTTGGGGATAATAACGTCGGCACTGTGCCACATTTGTCCCTGGGACATCACTGCCTAGAGCCAGCTGGAGACAGGTATATAGCAGGCGCTGTAGGCCTGTGAACTATGAGCTGCCACATAAATATAATAGTGTACAGGATCAGAGACTATGGATAGGGCTGAAGATGCTGCCCACAAAACGCATTTCTGAAAAGTATGTAAGGAAGTTGATTTGAAATTACAGGGCTGGACACCAAGTGAAAGGACACTGCATAGCACAAGATTAATATGATGTGGCTGTACAACCCTGTTAGATAAAACCTATACACTGTCAGTGGGCAAAAGGCATGAAAATAGTCCTGATAAATAAGGTTTTTACTCATTTAAGCTGACCGTTTTTCTTGAATTTGTGTATGTCAGCTTATGCAAAAGTTTGTATGCTGTTTGATTATGCTGCCCACGCTCTTTCACAAAGGGGGACCAGCAGACAATGCTGAGTGCTCTTACGAGGTTTATATGTCAGTGGAGGGGGTCAGCTAACTGCAATTGGCTGGTACGCTTTCCCCTGTCTCAATGTTATTGGTCGACAGTAAGACATTGATGGATGGCTTCTTGAATGATTGGCTGTGCAACGAATGACATAATTGCGGGCGGAGTATACATTTTGCGGAGTAGGGAGGGGAGAATGAGCTGTCAATCAACACCAGCAAGGACAAAAAACAAAATGATCACAATTGACAGTGACAGGTTTGTTAAATTGTGCAGTTTCCTTGAAAATGGTATGTAATTCGTGGTATTCATGTAAATGGTAAGCTTGTAAATAATAAGCAACATTTTGCAACACACTAGAGATTTGTTTTATTTTCAAGTATTTTACAACAAATCTACAAAATAAACAAAGATAAGTAAAATGTAAAAATTCGATCTGAAAATTAGAAAACAAAGTAAAAATTGTTTTGCTTGACTTACAGTGTGAATACACTGCATAATAATCTGACTGATTGTGAAATTATTATACTGTGAACACACTGCATGATAATTTCTCCAATTGTGAAAAAACAATGCTTTTCATTAAGCAGGGCCATCTTTATATGGGATCACTGGTTTGTAAAACCAGATCTCCTTGGTAAAATTTAAGTGTGATATGTTTTATAGTGTTTTTGAGCTGTTGTGAGAAACGTCCATTCTGTTACATTTCATTATCGCTATTTTATGGATAATCGTTAATGTAATAATGATTTCAGCAAATTATTTCATTCATCAAAGGCTCAGTTAACGCGCACCATACAATTATGAAATGCACCTTTGAGGGGGTCTCTAAACAGAAAGCTTTTTAATAGCAAGATAGCTGTTCAGTCTGGCGTGTCTCCTCAAATCGGGGTGGTTCCGCTAAATTTCCTTCTCAGCGAAGCACACGCACCTTTTCAAACATGCATACATTTCGGTGCGCCTGAAGCCGCCATCTGCCTAAACAGACCGGTGGTTACAAATGGTACCCCTTCTTAAATACATAAACACTAACCTGGTTTAGCCCACGAACTGATGAACACATCTCATTAAAGACGAAACATCTCAATTTATTTTCCAGGGAAATAAATATTCCGACAAAAATTAAAAAGAGACTCTTCTTACAATGGGGAGAAGTCTGGATAAAGTAAATGACTGTTCGTGTTATGAAAGCAAACAAATAAAAGTGAAGTATAATGTAATGGATAGACAGATAGATAGATAGATAGATAGATAGATAGATAGACAGATAGATAGATAGATAGATAGATAGATAGATAGATAGATAGATAGATAGATAGATAGATAGATAGGCAACAAACACACACACAGAAATAAACAAAACTGAAAAACAGTTTACTAAAGCACAATGGGTGATAGTATGGTGTCTGAAAACATGAAGAATGCCATGGGTTGGAAGAAACAAGCCAGGTTTGTAGGCAATAATTAACATTTGCCACCAGGTGGCAACAGAGTTTAACATTAAACCAGTGAAATTGCGTCTAACCAAGAAAGAAGTAGGCTAATTAAGAATATTGTGCCTTCTCTCAACGAAGTCTCGATGTTTCCCGCACTGCAACACGCCCCACCCGGGGTGAAGCGTCTGACAGCGTTTCAAGAGCTCTGCAGCGGGTTTAATACGTAAATCTTACCAAGCATTCTTTGTGGTTTGCCTGTTCCTATATACAAATAAACAACACTACATTCCGCCAGTCTGAGTCATATTGTTTTAGAAAGGGTTGATATGATGTTCAGCTGATATTAAACCTGAGACAAAAGCAGAAGCAATGTCAGTCGATACTATTATTCTAAAACAAGCATTTTATATTTTCCTAGTATCGTAATTCCAGGGTAAGAACATACATTCATTGGTGCAAACTTAAGGGGTTGAGGCTGGGAAGACAATAATTCCTCAGTTTTCCCTTTAAAGTAACCAGTAAAATGTTGCAGCAACTCTGGGAAAATACAAGCAATTATGTATTCTATGATGTATTGATGCACCGGCAGAAATAAATGCAATGCTATTGGCCATAAACCAGATGAAATCATATTATGCATGCATGACCTGCCTTGGTCCCTTAATAATCAATGCTGTACAATAGCATTTCTGTATTTCTTGCACTTTGCGGAACTATATTGACAGCCAACACTGAAGTGTGATTGTGTGTTGCTCCTGCTGTAGTTTTCCTAAGGTCATATGCTTTTGTACGTCGCTTTGGATGAAAGCGTCTCCTAAATGAATAAATGTAAATGTAAATATGCATTGTGGAAATGTATGGCTTCCGTTTACCCTGAAGGCTCTTTTGTTTTCACTATCACTCTATGGACAGGGCTGTGCTTTGCAGGACCTTCCACGAGAAGATCTCGGTCCATAGTTATGCCTTCACTGTTTGCCTGTTGCTGGCACCAAGAGTTATGTTTGCAGCTCCCTAGCAGGGTGCTATGATGGGGAATTTCCAGAATGTCTACACCCTATCTCTGCTCCATGCTTAGGGCCTCAGTGAAAATCTAATTAACGATGCAGCAAGCCAAACCAAAAAAGGGCAATCCTTTTCAGCAAGTATCACAGTACCCCGTGACAGCAATTCAACATCTTTCCCATTCAGGCTCATGAACACTTTGCGATTCAAATATTTAACAGCTCGTGTCCCTCCGTTCACAGCTTTAATCGTCCTCAGCCTCCAACCATGCATGATCACTTAGCACTACATTTTCACATGGTGCTGGTAACACTGGAGTGCTGGACATTACGGTCTGGTCATTCCAGCACCTGGGAGCCAGAGGAGTCAAGCCAGGACCTCAAAATAAGATGAAAAGAGGATTTTACCAGAGGAAGATGATCTTGGACATATTAGGAGAGAAAAGAATAGAGGACTGTCAATATCAGCAGTAAAATTTGATTTAGAAAGGACAGACCCTGCCACTTAATTGCCAATGCAATTTTATGCTATATTCTCGATAAGCCAGAAGTATATATATATGTTCGGTCAAAAGCCCAAACTGCAGTAAATCAATTAAGAGACTGCACTCTGTCCGGCGACTGTCACTCTCAGCTGCTGAATTATGACGCACCAGTAGCCCAGGGGAATGGCATTAGCCCTTCACCTTTTCTTGCCACAAACTTTATCTCAAAGATTCAATTAATTTCCCCCATTACACGTTTGACAAGATATGTTTTATTTCAGTTTTCACAGCTGGCAGGACTATAACGGTGATGAAAAGTGACCGGTCGTCAGCGGAGAATCGATAGCGAGTGCAGGGCGACGGTGAACAATCCGTTATTGACGGCTACTAGGCGCTAATTGCCGTAATGGCACAGCGGACATCTGTTGTAATTTGACACCTACCTCTCTCTTAAAAGAGTCTGTATGATATGGCAGGACGCATATGAGATGTGGTCGGTAAGAGTGCTGAGGCTGTTCGGCTGGTGCGAAAGCAAAGACTGCGAGATCAGATTGAGGAACGCTTTTTTGTTAATGTGGAAACGTGCGTTGCAAGGTCATTACATGTAGCTATTCCACTTCCTTCACAGACCATTTGTTTAGCTTATTTACTCAGATGTACATACAGAGGACGTGGTTATGATCCCGATGGCTTTTAATTAGATAATCATTACTCTCTTTCAGATTGCTAAATGCTAAAGAGGGCCAGTCTTGAAGTTTGTTGTCTGTAATAAATTAGCAGGTACAGATGCATTTTGGAGAAAAGCCGCTCGGCATGTGCTGCTTTTTTATGTCACATGTATATATAAAAGGATTGGATATGGAGATAGCTACCATCCTCATTGAAGACCTATCAGCTCACACTTGTTACCATCCATCCTAAGTGAACCTTCTCCTTCTGTAACGCGGAATACAGGGTGGTCTTGTTCAGCTGTTGTTTGCCGTGACTGCCGATGCGTTTTTTACAATGCAAACGCTCTCCGCATTTTGAAGCGAGTGAGAGCTGCCATTGCGAGCCAAGCGAGTGTTTTGATACAGTTACGGCTGATCTTTGTTTCTGACGAGCCACGTAAATAAATAACCGTATCTGCTCTTCCGGGCGATTGGTTTTAATTTGCCTGGAAACACAGAAATGGCAACTGCCTAATTGTTTCTTCGCAGAACATATGAACTGATTGTGTTTAATATCAAACACATGGTGAGATGACAGTGTCCCAAAATGCCCCATGCACTCAGCGAGAAAACACAGCATAACCCATATGGGTGCTTAAAGCAGGATTACGGAGAAAATGAGGTCTGTTAAAGACTGATTACATCTAAAAGCTCAGACTCATTCAGAAACAGATGAGCGCATGGAAACATGGCGTCTGGGCCATTGATGGACAGGCCCATTGAAGCTGGGGGTTGCTATATTGGCTGATTCTTTTTGAAAACCTTGAGATGAAAAGCTCCATCCCACAATAGCACTGGGCATCCAAGCCAGGCAATCTCCTGACTAAGGAATCCCTGAGTTGCAGTTCTTTCCTTCACTTAAGCCCGCGCTAATGTTGGTCTATGGGCTGTGCAGCAGGATCCCTGATTGGACCGTGGGTCATCATACAAAGCTTTTCCTCAGCCCCATTTTTCAATGTCAGAGCCTTAACTGGATTGTCACTGACATTATTATTATAGCACGTGCAATACCCATCCCTATGCATTGCCTCAATAGTGGTTGAGCACAGCAGTTGAAATCCTTTTCAAATGTACTTTCTTGTGCTTGAGCAGTACTCAGAAGGTTTGGCCGACTGTTTGCATGCAGCACATATCACCTGAACACAAGAGAATAAAAGACAGAAGTAAAGGTAAAGATGAACCAACACATTAACAGAATAATATTAAAACAATATGAATAAGAAAAGTTAAATAATAATAAGTCCAGTTAAATGTATGAGCACAGGAACTGATCTGCGCGAATTGCTCCAGTGCACACTAAGGCAGCCACATACTGGGCCACCAGCGCAGTCTACAAACGAGAACTGTGACCTTCACTTCATCACTCACACTTAAGAGGTCAGGGGGCATTTTATTAAAGGATTTGCAATCCATTTTCTTGCCTAATTGTAACTAGGTTTACATTGCCTTTCCAAGCCTCCTTTGAAAATTAGATGCCTCAGCCCAAGTTGCTTACTCCTGTTTATAAATTTCAAATAATAATAACATGTTAGGAGGAAATGCATCATTGTCCCTTTCTCCTCACAGTCTCACAGTCTCTGAAATAGGAGCCAGTTTGTGTTGGCCTCATAATGGCCAGGCAGTGGTCATTCTCTGTCGGGGTGTGATATTCACTGGTGACACACAACTTTGTTCCCTGGGGCACAGTCTTGTGATTCTGAGTCATGAATATAACATGACTCCCACGAAATGTTGTACATGCCATTGCTTACTCATGAGGGTGAACAAAACCACCAAGCAAAGAATCAGTGAAGTGGGGGGTTGATTTCAGGGACAGCTCATGCAGCACTCTCAAAATATTCACTTTAGTCGGTGTGTTATAGTCATGATTCACAGTGTCACACAATCTCACATGGGTGCAACTGCACACGCACACACCCACAGACACACACACTCACAACCATCCAAATATGTATTTACAACTTACTGTTTTTCAATCTCAGTGGGACCACAAGTGATCGTTCTTTTAGAAATTTTTCGCTGTTTATAAATTTAGAAAAAACAATGTTGGTGAGGAATCATTCTCAATGAACTGGTGAGAACAAAAAAAAACACATTGTTCAGGGTGTGGCTGGTGAAGGCATGTGAGATGCCCAAGATCAGTTTAATGTATATATCCATGCATTTGTACAGGAATGCCTCCCAGCTTCAAACCACACTGAAACACTGATTTTCATGAACTGGTGGCAATTAATGTTTAGTGTGGAATGGCAGCTGATCCCATGACAGTGCCTGCTGTGCAGCTAGCTGGTGACCTACGACGTTCATTAGTGCAGAAATCATATACGGCCCTCTCTGGGGCCTTGGGGGTCAAAGTTCAACCTTCACACCCCCTTCTTGTCAATTAAAATCCACTCAGCGCCTGAGTCCAACTTCTACTTTTTTAGGCCTGTTCTCTGTCAATCTGTAACAGGAAAACAGGCTACCATGGTTATACAAGTCGGTTGTTTTTCACTTACCCACAGCTGGGTGGACATGGTTTGAATTTTACTTCAAAGAAGAAGCATGAAGCATGCTTGTGACATTATCTGTTCCTGATAACTTATCTTTTTTTTTTTTTTACTATGACCCTCACCCCCCACTTCCTTGTGCTTTTAACTTCTGTCTGATCTGTTTGGCTTCTCTGCCACCAATCGCGACAGCACATACTGCCTCTCCACCCATTTGCTAATCGAATGTTACATGCCTCCGCACCAAGGGGCAATTTTTTTTGAAGGTATTTAAAACACATCAAATCGCATTTCATTGTAGCCTGTGGCATCTTCCACACTGCCAACAATGTCATGCCTGTCCTTTTCCCCTTCTGTGTTACTGCCCTGCCCTGCTGTAATTTCTGTTTTTTCACATGGCACTTTCCACCTTAACAGGATAAGGATCCATTCAGTAACCTTTCAGACATCAGCTGGACAGTTCTGGTGCCATTTTTAATGAACTGTCTCGAGTAAAATATGGTTTTGTGAGGATGCAGAATCAGGTAATACGAAAAGTTTTGTCACAACACATTAACATTCAAATACTATCTCCACCTTACTGATGAAGAGTAGGTACTGCATTAGTAAAATGCATGTTGATCATAAGCTGTTTTTGACTTCTTCTTGCAACACACATTGACATACAGAAAGAGGGCTTGGCTGGTTTATTGAAACGCTGCACAACAGAACTCGATATCTGAGGAGCCCTCCCACCTCCATACCATCACACAAACAGACACACTCACACGCACACACACACACACAAAACAACTTCAAACAGTCTACTGCTTCTCTGCAACATCTTTGCATATGTACTCCATTTTGTATATCAGCTTTAAAGCTGTCGCACACTTCCTGTAGCCCTGCACTTTGGGCCTGACCAGCAGGGGCTGATTGTAGTTGACTTTGTTTGACCTCCTCTACCATTAAAGACCATAATTAAATGGCCCCAAAGCCCCGAGGCAGGCCTTTTTGCAGGTTCAGAGTGCACTGTTCTCTCTGGCCTCAAAACATCCATCCTGATTCTCTGAGAAGTGTTTCCAACAAAGCTTTCCCTTGTAATTTATTCATAATCACTGTGTGATTTTCAATTACACTTTAACCAGCTAACATTTGTCATACTTACATAAACTTTTAGATCAGGTAAAGTTTAAAGCGTTTGTGTGATTCCACATTTCAGAATTCACACAAAATTATAATTTATTATATTTCATCTATTTACTCCCATTCAGTATTATATTATTCTTAGATGTACAAGCAGCGCATCTTGCACCACCATTCTCTCGTGCATTTTACCGCCATGTGTCAGAAGACATCCTTTCCTTTCTGAACCCCACCACCCCAACTTGCGCCATTGTGTGTGCCACGGTTAAATGAGTGACGAATCTGACTCCTCCAATGCACAGCCACGTTACGCACACAAAGCAGTGAACACACAACTCCAAAATGAAAGATTGTAATTTAATATCACTCATGTAACTGTAAAACTTACTTGAATGGACAACCAGTTATGACCACGGCAGTACAAGTGCATTGGGATTTTTCCCTGTCCAGAAGCACGTAGCTCAAACTGCTGTCTGTGCTCGGCAGAATCTTGTGCCACGTTACGCTACGGTGCATTTAGTTCAAAATCAGTTCTCTGTCATTTCTAGTATGGGGGCCAGTAAAGAGCTGTTTTTGTTCGGAGATCAGAAGTGCTCTAAGTAGGACAAGCGAGACTAATACAGCTAGTTTCCTGCACTTCTTTGAACCGAATTCCCAAGTAACACGGCGGACTCGGTAGGGTCACTAGACTTGGTCTGGGGAAAAAAATCGTGCAATATGCTAAAGAAGCAGCCAGTTTTTTCTGCGCTCTAAAAAATAATGTGAGAGAAATGAGAAGGAAAACAATAGCGAAGCGAGTTATTGACCACGAAAATGGAGAAGAACAAGACGAGGAGGACCAAAAGCAAGATATCCACGAAAGGAAATTGCAAACCAAGGTCTTATGTGTACGTAATAACATTTAGAAATATGCAGTAACATGGATGTGTTGTCACTGGTGTAGCTGCTATGAATCTGTCGAAGTGTTTGTCGCACATGCATTAAATTACACCGACCGACTCTTTCAGCATGGGCTGCAGAAAAGAAGAAAACAAATGTACTCTACCAAAGACAAAGCAGAAGAATATTCTCCATCCGCTGCCGGCCTCCAGAAGTTGAAAATGAGGGTTTGGCTTTACTATTTTATTTTTGGAACAAAGTTTCTGTGCCTGTGTTGGCAACGTGTCTTGATTGTGCCCGTTGATATCTGTTAGGTATAGCCCATTCAGCTTGAAATTATTTACCCATAACTGTATATTGCTAGTTGATGGTTGTGACATATGTTGTTCACCAAATGAAAAGCTTATTGTTATGACGACGGAAGGAGAAAACGGCGAGGAGGAGAGGGCAGCCATGATTAATCAATGCCGGGTAAAGTTGTGGAGAACAATGGGGTAAATCACGGTAAACGACACGTTACCACGCGTGCGGCTCGTCCCCTAAAAAAGAAATATGCATGGCTGACCATTGAGTAACCAAGACAGTCGTTACTGAATTCGCCCTGGCCAATCCAAAATTTACTTGGATGTTAGAAGTACCAAATAGCATACTTTTGTTTCTAGGTCATTCTTCTTCAGCCTTTTGCGTCCTTGACATCATTTGTGTAAAAGTTATACTTGGGCTCAATTAAATGAGAATATAAGTGTCTTGCCCTGTTATAAATAATTATGGCAGTCCACTCAGCAAGTACTTAAAATATAACAAATTCTTTGTTTACGTAGAAGGATCCGATTTCTGCAGTGTCCCTAGTCATGTTCTTAATACTTCTATTAATTAATGACAGAATCCCGGTATATTAAAAGTCACTCTTTCTGTTAAGAGCAGTTCGACCTGTCGCTTTGCAAGCAGAATTTCACAAGGTTAATTTGACATTATGAGCCCAGAGGGGACAGCAAGATTCAGAGTAAGGTACTTTTTCGTCAGGACGTCATTAACATGTCAACACCGTTACCTCGGATTAGGGTGTCATACACTGAACTGGACGTGATGTACCTACATGTGGAGTAGGGGCCGAACTTACTGACGAAGTCACTCCTGTTACTTGTCTGTAGTAACAGGTATGACGTGTAGTAACAGAGTTGTCTTTCACATGAAATATCAGGAAATGCCATAAGTGGCACTGTACTATGCACGAGACAGTGCCAAATTGCATACTTTTACTATGTTGTGACAAGAAGATAATTTAAAGGACTAAATCCAAGTGGGCAGTCATTTTTTTATCGTAAGTAAATGAAAAATTAAGAATATATCTACATTACATAAACTGCACAAAGTGACAACATATATATATAAATTCTTTTTCTTGTTTTGAGTTTGGGGATTCTGGAGATTGCAGCTTCCAACCCTTTATCCTTATTTCTGTATGCTTTTGATCATTATCGTTCTGGAATGAACGCATATTTCCATTGCTCTTTGAAATAATGTAATGTCAGGATATGAATTTTTTAGAATTTAGAGGCCACACTACATTTTTTCTGTTTTATTCTGAATATTCTGAATTATTCAAGGTGTAATTGTCCCAAATTATGTGAATATTCAGAGAGTTTCAATAGAAGTGATGTTAATTTCAGTAATGCTCAGATGGGTATTAAAAAATTGGCTATTGTCCTTTCTAAGCTGGCAATTGGAAATTAATGAATAAAAATTAAAAATTTTGGCCAGTGTAGCACATATGTCTGTTTACTTTTTGCAGAGAAAGGGGGCAACAGCCATTCAAATACAAATTGATAATTAATTAATCAATTTTACGATTAAATTTTATCAACATATCTGACTTTTACATAAAACTGGGAATTCATAAGTGTTCATTGTAAATTTCTGTGGAAAAGTAGATTGTCTTTGGTTATTCTAATTCAAGAGTCCTTGCATTAAGGTATAGTTAATCTGTGCAGAATGGTGTATTTAACATTAATGTGCATTAAAATCATCCACAGTTATGTGTGCCTAACAGTGTTGACATGTTAATGTGGTTAGTTGTAAATAAATGACCCTCAGTTCAGTTTAACTTTTTAAATATAAGGATACTAGCAATGGCATAACATTTCAGGACCTCAGCTTCCTGTGTAAAAAGCCTCTTCATTCTGGGAGGTCTGAGACTCTGAGACAATGGGGTCTTTCTCTTACTACCTAAAGCAGAGGTGCAGTTTTTACCACCAGTTTCACAAAACCGCACCCAGCTACGACAGAGTACAAACCAGTAGGGTTGACACATCAGTGCAGCACAAGGCTTAATATCATAGCAGGAATGCTGGCAGGATGACATCTCCCACCTGAAAAACCCATGTTCTCAAGACTGCAAGAATGTCATGTTCAATTATTTTTATACTTTTATGAATTTAGTGGTATATGTTAACTGTACATGCTAACAGATGTTTTTCTTTGCAATGCAACATTCCAGGATAAAAATCACTGCAGAATGACAGTAGCTCTGTAAAGAGGGAGCACAGCAGATGAGGTCTGTCTGGGATTCTGACCCAGACCTGATTCCTGGTTGGAAACTATGAGAGTGACACTCTACATTTTGTTCCCTGCAGGTGTTTGAGTTGGATAGCCCTGGTATGGAGCCCTCAGCAGAAGGGGACTCCACCCCACAGGTAAAGTGTAAGCCAGAAATCTGGGTGGAGTCGATGAGCAACGATGCATGTTCTCCTGGCGAATGAGTGAGGCTCTGGTGCATGTGAATGAGCAAGGGCTCATGGTGTGTCATTACAGGAGACGGACTGCCTGCAGCTGCGCTCGAAGGCAGAGCTGGTCGCTATGGTGCTGTGCATGCAGAAGGAGATGGAGAGTTTGAAGGAGCAGATACGGTACCTCACAGGTACGGCATGGGGCGGCAGTCCGTGAGGACAGCAGGTGACAGATTATAGTGTACATTATGACCCCTGTCAGGCCAAGGCACTTACTGTGGCTTATCCTCACTGGTAGTCTTCACCTCCCTTAACACCTCTTTTTTACACAGAAGTGAAGAAAGCCATTGCCATTTTAGGGATTTATCTGTTACGATTATGCTTTTTTCCTGTAGTTCCTTGTTGTGTCTTGCTTGTCGATATGACATCAGTTCTGTATGTACAGAGCCCACTCTGTTTTCTCAGAATAAACAGAGAATTTATGGAGAGCACAGGCTAGCAAGGGATTCCAGAAACAGTAATTGCATTGCAGGTGAGGGAGCAGTCATGACTCTGTGATACCTGATACCTGCCATCAGATGTAGTTTCATGTTCATTTTATGATAACAGCATGTGGAAAACTGGCCAGGAACCTGGAGGCTCTGGTTGAGAGGACTCAGCTGTGGTTGGGTGACGACGGCAGGATTCCGTCTCCCAGCATGCCCGGCGTTCTGGTCGGAGGTGACAGTCTGGTGCCGGCAGCACTGAATGGGCAGTGGGTGAAACGGGACACCCCTTCCCTGAATGGCCAGCCAGAGCCCCACAAACACGCCCAACAGAACGGACAGCCCGTCTTCCAAGAGGTAAGCCCAGACCACAAGGAGTGACTCTCAGTCCCTGACCAGACAAGCATAGTTTCAATCCCCTGGTTGCAGTGCTTTGGGTTGGTGGTGAAACTGGGCACCAGCTCATCAGCAAAGCTGACAGGAATGCCTAACACATAATGTTACAGAAAGTCACTTTGTATATTATGTCAAAACAAACGTATCCATCAGTCACTTGAGGCTACATCTGGCACCCTTTAATGGAGCGCCCAGAAAGCATTGAACAGACAGTCCCCTAAAGAACAGCGGATGTTTCTCATGCATGTGGTATGCATATGCTACCCAAAGCTTAGCTTTGAGCCTTATAGCCAAACCTTCAGCACTTCTTATGAATGAAAATGAAAACGAGGAAGTTTGGTCAAAGAGGCCGCTCTGACTCAAGGTGGGCGTCCTCAGTTTATCACCCCAGAGCTGCTGGACCGCTGCAACACCGGCACCACGGCCCAGAAGCTGACCAACGACCTGCTGCGCGGGCTCTACGAGAGGGAGTGCCTGGCCTCGCACTCCATCTCCGGCATCGTCTACAACAAGAGGGGCCAGCCCAAGCCCGCTCTGCCGGCCGAGGAGGTCCAGGCCATCCTGAGTACGTAGCTGCAGGCGGCTAACACTGACGCTGCCTGCCTCTTTCTCAAACACTAACACTGCCTCCCTCCCCAACAGTAATACTGACACTGTCTCTCTCTCTCTTACACTCACACCGGCTCCCTCTCTAACACTAACACTGTCTCTTTCTCTAAAACTAACACTGCTTCCCTCTCTGACACTAACACTAACACTGTCTTCCTCTCTAACACCAACACAGCCTTCTTCTTTAAGACTAACACTGGCTGCCTCTCAAACACTAACACTGCCTTCTAAATCCAGATTACTCGCGGATAAAAGCCAAATGTGTAAACTGGTCGCAGATTGGAGCTGCTCTGCAAAAGTGTATGTGCTAAACAAAAATAATAAAACCGTGAAAGCAGCAGCAGCCATTATAGTAACAGTGCTGGTGGTAATTGTTAATCTGAACCACCTCCACAGGAGCAGTGCAGTACTACTTCCCTGGGAAGACAGACGCTGAGATAAAGGGCTACATCCGCCAGAAACTGCAGAACGAGGCCAAGAGGCTGCGGAAGAAGCCGCACCTCCTGGTGAAGGCGGAGGCCGGCACAGCCCCCGACGAGGCGCTGCGAGTTTACACTTAGAGCTGGGGCCTCGGAGTGCACCTCGGATCACCCCAGCTCAGTGACCTGCACGGACTGCACCCAGCACCCACAGGGGGAAGGAGCAAGGCAGTGGCCTTACCCTGTCAGATCAGTTTTATCATAACAGAATAGCACCTGTCAGATCAGAATGTCTGTACAGATCAGCATACCCCTGTGAGATCAGCATACCCTTGTCAGATTAGTATATCTTTGCAGATCAGAATACCCCTGTGAGATCAGTGAACCTCTGTCAGATCAATATATATTTAAAGATCAGCATACCCCTGTCAGTCATCAGTCATCTCTCTCAGATCATAATGGTGCTGTAGGATCAGCATACCCTTTTCTGATCTTTTTTCCCCATATTTTTGGGCAGTCTCTGAGAAACTGAGAAGAGGTGAATTCCTGTTTTCATAGTTGCGGGAAACCGCCAGTTTAAAAAGTGACTTCAGTTCCGGTGTGATCAGGCCTTATTTCTGCTCAGCATAATATAGATGAGAATATCCCCAAAACATAACCCACCCCACTTCCATTTATCTGAAGTATTGCCTTTGGAAGATTAGTTTACATCTCTGTTATTTTCTGTGAGAAAAGTGATAAGGCTTTGTGTGTAAGAGGTAGGACAGTGTAACAGTACCACTCAGTGATGGGATCAATATTTAAACTGTTTTCAGTGTAACTGATATGATGTCATACTTTCATGGTCCCCATGAGCGTAACCTAGCTTTAGTTCCCTTTTTTTACAGAATCCTGATTTTATTCATTAAAACAGCAGTTTGGTTTTCACAAGCAGTGTTTTGCCGCTTACTTCACAAACGTGTCCCTTTCCCTGCAGTGGTTCATGAGTGCTGAGATGAGCTAAAATGAATTTTACTGCTTTAAAGAGACACTGCCCCCGGTGTACAGCAGTTGTACCTCTGGGTGTGTACCTCGTTCACCATACTGATGCCTGGCTCGACACCATTGATCCTCTTCTCCCCATGAAAGCCTTCAGCCCTGCAACCCTTTAAAATGGAATATTACAGCAAGTAGCCAAGAATCAGATCTTGGCTAAGTGCAATAGAACTCTCTAGTACAGCTGTAAATGGTCTTGCTCCATCACAGTCATATATATGGGTTCAAGTGTCTGTTTTTGGGCCGTCACACAACATGACACAGAACATACTGCATATGTCACTGGGGCCTGGCTTACACAGTGTACCTTGGAACAAGGCCTATGCAGGGAGGTCTGGGCTTGGCTGATGTCATGGTTGTGACCTCTGTGCCTGGAAATCTCAACTCCTCTACAGATTTTGTACTCTGTACTCTTACAGTTCTACAGAGTTCAGGCTTTGGTTGCGGCCAGAATTCACCCAGCTAATACACGTGAACGCCCATGCCCCACTTTCAGGCGCCTCCACAAGCTAACGGGCCCCTCGTAGCGGCTTATTTAGAGAAATTTTGCTGCATGCCACTTCTCAAATTGAGCGTGAGGCAGGAATCTTTTTTTTTTCCCCCCAGACCTTTGACCTGGCAGGAAATTGAGTCAATTCATTCACCTCTGCTTAATTACTCACCTTCACCCTCGTCCTGTAGGGCACCAGCTCAGGAAAGCTCCAGGTCATTTTTTATTTTTAATAGATGATATCCGGAACTTTCCATCCTTGCTTTGTTTACGTTTACTGGATTGTGCTTGAAAGTGTGGCTGCCTCTCTCACCTGATTTTTTTAAGACCCAAAATAGATGCTAAATTGGAGTCACTCTCTTAGATTAAAACACACCCCCAGTGTTTTTGCTTTAAACTCATTTATTTTGGTTGAGACGCAGTCCTCACTAATTTATACCCACACTACATTACTCACGAGCACATCTTTAAACCAAATTAACGCTCAGGACTGAAATTCATTCCTCTAAACTGGGTCTTCAACTGCAGCACGGTGTCATAACCTGCATTAAATGATTTGCTCTGTATTGCCGACAAGCTTTTTTTTCTGATGTGCTGTGCATTCCACGTTTTTTAATACTGGCCCATCATGAGTTCAGTTCCTGAAGAGCACACCCTAGTGGTCATGGAGTGAAACTCACCCTCAACCCTCTGTCAGATTGGGCAGAAATCTCTGCCAAGAGGTACTATCACATTGGGACTATTGAAGATAGCTAATGACTATGTTGTGAGTTATCCTGACGCACGTTACAGCTGGGCTACTGCAGCAATGGGGAAGTCTGAACTGACACTGTAAAAGTATTGAAATCAGGGAATCATGCTGTGTCATCACCTCAGGCCTCAGTGATGACTATGTCGCCATACTGTGCAGCCCATTCGGCACTGCTGCTACCCTGAGAGGTTATAAACTCCAGGACGCACAATCACAATGGGAGCAAGTGCATCTGAGACTGACCCAGCATCACATTATAGAGTGGCTTAATGTAGACATGAGTTTTCAAGCCCCAGCGGGACCTCAGCTATAGCAGAACCATGCTGAGGAGATCCAATCAGAAGCCAAGGAGGTTTTACCTGACCAGATGTAGTTGAGACTAAATCTCCAAAATTTTATTTTTATTAAAGTTTTTAGAATGTTGTCTATCTGAGTTTCCTAGAATTAGGCGAGGCCCATCACAAGAGAAACACTGAGAGCCACAGCCCTATAACTTGCTTCTTTACCTCCTGGGGTTGTAGCACAAACTCCATGTCCTAGGCATGTCTCTGGGTAGCATGGACCACAAATGCAGACCTCAGATGCTCTGGCACCAGTACAGCGTCATTGTCACAATCACCCCAAAATCGGAGCAATGTTATAAAAAGATTTGTCAGCTGGCATGCACCGTGTTCATGATGTCATTGCTAGCTGGAGACAAAACGCCACAAATTATCAATGACATGTTCACCTCCTGAAACAGCTGAAGTATGTGCAGCCTGATCAGTCAATCACAGACATTACAATGAGGACATTAATGCTCAGGACAAGCCTGGTGACCACAATACAGGGAGGAGACAGACTGCTTCCCATTGGTCCGTTCTCATCACATGATACCCAGCTGCTAGAGCCTAGAAAATTAACGTAACAATGGACTGACGCTGATGAAACCAGCTCACTCATTTTAGAAAGGGCACGGGTTTTAAAAACAAAAACTGCATAGTAACCCAGCTACGCCAGTGAAGAGGGAATGTTGATCTCAAATTCAATGGCACTTAGTGGTGACAGTCCAATGCTTATAGTATCTCACTGTAGCAGCTTGCAGAGTAATTGCAGTATGTCACATTCAGATGCCTGCATGCAGAGCAAGTTTAACTCTGACACACATCTAATGCTCATTTTATAAGCAGTCAGGGAGGCTACAGGGAGTGGCCACATCTTGGGTTGGAAAGATGTACAAAGAAGCAGCACAGGCATAAATTTGTCACACCAAAAATGTGACCTCTTTTATTCTGATTCAAATATATTACATATCATATAACTCAATCTTTGACAAAGCATAGACATTATTTTTTTAACCATGCCATGCCTTCTAAAAGGAATATCTATTCCTATGCTCTGCTTATTGGTCTTTCTCTCAGCGCAAAAAAAACATGCATACAAGGCCATTGTACTGACTTACTTTTATTTTGGGTGTGTGTGTGTGTGAGAGAGCGTGCACATTCACATGTGTATTTGCTTGCGTGTTGGTGTGTGCGACGAGGCCAGCTCCCTTCTGGGACCAGGGCTGAGCAGTGTTACAGTGTCTCATGTGTCTGTAGTCCTGGAGACAGAGGTGACTGACAACCAAGCAGCAGGCCTGGGCCAGTTGCCTTGGCAACCCTGGGTCCCTGCAGCCTTGGTCGGGCTGGGCTCGCGCAGCCGAACACCTGCCCATCACTGCTCTGGGGAATAGAGGCAGAGAGCAGACGAGGGCCCTAAAAACTGAGCAGAGAGAGGCGGCGGCAGAGGGGTGGGGGTGGATTAGCACAGCTGTCCAATGAGAGGAGTAGAATTTACTTATCATCAGCAGGAGTGGGCTGTTCCACAGGGTGATTTGATTAATGCCCAGACCTCCATCATGTCAGTCTGTTTTTTGTCTCGTGAAGGGAAAACAAAGCATGGTGTAAGGGGGGGGGGGCTGTTTTTAATGGGAGGGATTCTCTGGCTCCTTTTCATGTAGCCACTGCCTGTCAGGGCTGATTGATAGCTCAGGCCGTGATTAGACATACCCAGGCTCGCTGCTTATCACAAGCATCATCTGGCAAAGACAGCGAGAGAGAGAGAGAGAGAGAGACTGAGAGACTGGGAGAGACCAAGAGCCATGTTTCACCAGGCTGGTCCTGAATTATCTATCCTCTGTCCATACCTCTGCTTTTGGTAAAGAGTTCCACCGTAAACTCAGAGTCCCCAGCTCACTTGGTTATTTACGTGCGATACCATAAGGTCTAAGGGTGGTGGGTTGGGCGCAGACGCCTTCGATCCGAGCTCAGACTGTCTGTGTGCTTCAGCGCTCAGTGCAGCAGAGATGGATCAGCATAGTGACTCTGTGATTGACTGGCTCAGGGGCCATGCTGTGTTTGTGCTTCACACCATGGAAATTAGTATGAGCTCTCTGGACTACTTGTACAAATGAGCAATGAGTTTTTTAATGTTTCATAACATTTTAACATCAATTGTTTGTATGTGAATTTGTGTTCTTTCACATCATTGCAAGCAGTACACGGAATGTCTAAAATCTAAAATGTCACCAGTGTTATAGTTCCTCCACTGCTGGCCTTTTGGATTTTTAAGGATATCCTCTTTGGATTAAAGGGCCACATCAAACCATCCCATTTTAGTGTAATTGCATGTCATCATGATGGAGTTGCCTTTCTCATGTTTGCCAATTATTAGAGCAGTTGTTCAAACAAATCCGCTGGTTTAGGCCTGCATCTTCAAGTCCCAGTTGCATCTTCATCAGAGCTGAGTGTCAGAGTTTAAAGTGCCGGGCCTTTAAAAGCATATGGTGCCTTATTTTGCGTTATTAGGTTAAGGAACACATGCAGAGAGGGCTCGGTTGAAATAGGGACTCTTGATTTCGGTACGCCCGGCTGCACCCCTGCTTGGAGGAGCAAATGGATCAGCAAATTGAATTTCTTCAGCTCTGCAAATCAAATTTTTGTGAGGAGGGACTACTATTACCAGACGATAAGGCCTTCGCTATCATTTATTTTGGTTGAAAATTGATTTCTTTGGCTCCTATCATCCCTCTCCCCCACCCTCGCTCGCTCCTGGTGTGCTATCTGTTGTCGGGCAAATTCAAAATGCTGTACTGGCTGTAGTTTCATTTCAGGATACAATCGCAATGTCTTCTCAGCTGCTGATATCTCACTGTGTCACAAGTTATTGACAAATTATACACTGCATAATCTTATGCATTGATAACACAGTGTGCAATGATAGTCTGATAACAGAAATGTCATTGTATTGAAGGAACTTTCCAACACAAATTCAGATAAAGCTTGTTTTGGCATGACAAGATGAAGCAAGCATTTGCAAGAAGTGTTTACAGAACACAGAACATCCTGTTTGAACAAATGTACTCATTTCTGAACACTGAAAACATGTGTATTTAAATTACTGTTTAAATGACTGGGTGATGACCTCACACAGTTGAGGTTTGGCTGTCTGTGGTCCTGCACAGACACCCTCAGTCATGCCCCATCCATAACTGTGCTTTGGGTACCCTTATCACCCTCCTTATCTGCTCCTGTTCTCAGCCTCTCAGCCCCTCAAAGCCTGACATGGCAGCTCCCTCTTCTCCGTCTAACCCCCACCCCCACTAACCTTGGCTCCTTTGTCCCCTGTCATTTTATTTCTCTCTCTCTCTCTCTTCCTATCTGTCTTTATCTCTTCAGTCTCTCTGGCTTGGCAAGTTCAGTTATCATAAATTTAAATTGCTTTATTAGAATGAGTGACAATTCATTGCATGACTGTGAAGGTTTCACAGTATACTGATAATGTTGCAAGGCCAAATTTCCCTCGCTCTCTCTCTCTATCTCTCTGTCTTCCTTTCTCCACCCTCCTTGTCTTCATGTTGCTTCTCTTGGCAGCCAGCTGATGTCCTGCTGCAGTTGCACAAACACGGCCCCCAGGCCTAAAGTCCGCCCACAGCCACGCCCACACACCGACGTCTCTGCTGGAGCTGGACAGGAGGCTGTATGTGACAGACTGGCCTGTGGACTCCTGGGCCGTGCCCCTCCTCCCCGAGCACAAAGGGGGTTTTCTTCTGTCAGTGGCAGGGGTCCCTCCTCACCCCAGGGGCCTCGGGGCCCCGCTGGTGTCATTAAGTGAGGCCTGAGTGAGATTGATGGGGGTCAGAACCCCCTCCTCCCCCCCTTTACCCTCGGGGCAACCCTTTCAAGCTCAAACACGGCTCGGCCAATCCAGCTGCACCCGTATCGCTCTGTCCTCCTCCTGCCTCCTCCTGTTCTTTTTGTTTTTTCTTTTCCTCCCTCTAAATTTAGCTGCATAAGGTTATAGTCTATTCCCTCCAGTTGATATCCTTTAGTCACAAGACCAAACGTACAAAATAACATGACCAGCTTGACAATCAGCGTGATGAAGGAGATGAAAACTCCTCTCCCCTCCAAGTACAGTTACCACTGCTAAAGTGAGATTCAGAATGGAGATTATGGGCTGAATAGGGCAGTCTTTGAAAAACAATCCATCTGTGTTATGTTTTTACCCCATAAATGGAACAGTGTGGACAGAAAGGAACGCTTTATCGAAAAAAAAAACTGCACATTCAGAGGGAAGAGAGCAGGGAGATTGAGACAAGCAATAAGGTTGTGTTCTTTTTGAAAGAAGATTTCTTACTGTATTCTGTTATTTTGAATGATCATATGATACAGCTCGACATTTCTTACAAGTTGACTGAGAGCATGTATGAATAATACAGGGAATATAGGAATGATACAGTCTGTAATCGATGACTATAGGGAAAATAACTGAACAGTACTTCCAATTTAGAAAAAGGGCATAGAATGAATAATTCCCTACAGTGAAAAATACCTTTCCTTATGGTGTTTGGTGGCATATGTTTGTAGTGGATGCTTCCTCTTACCATGGTTTCTGGGAAATGCTCACTGAACTGCACGTAGTTCTTTGGGAGTGTGTGTTTTCTTATCCTGCCCTATTCTGTTCAGCTGATGTTGCCAGAATTTAATATACACATGAATTCATTTTCATATTTATGTATATACAATATATGTTAAATATAGATATGTTAAATATATCTTATGTGGAGACTATAGTGTGGTCTGGTGCTATGTTCATGAGTTTGTTTGACCACATTGTGTTAACAGGACTCTCACTTTGTTGGTGTTCTCCTGACTCCCAAATTCGTCCTAATTAAACTGATTGAATGATTGTCAAGTTTAATTTGCACCAGCTAAACTTTCAGTTGCAAATGTGTCAGCTTTAACATCGAAAATGAATTCTGGCGACAGGGCTCCCTGGTATGCTCAGTGCACAGAGCTGAAAAGCATTTACACAATTTCAGCTCATTCTAGGGGGAGGTGAATGACCAATCAGAATTAGCCCCCGGTTCCCTCATCCCTTCCCTGCCCCTATTCTCAAGTGACCAGGATGTGGTGAGGGAGAGTCGAACTGAGGCCTCAGCAAAAATGAAAACAAATCATATTGCGTTGTTTACTCTTCCCCAAAAAAAGGATCCATCACCCACAACCCTGCTGTCCCAGGGCTCATCTGTCCTTGTCCAAAGGTTAAGAAAGGAGGGTGCTCAGTTCAGCATTATGTTTAGCTCTCAGATGTATTTAGCAAACGGGTGCATGTCAAACGTGGTGTTAATGCTCCAGCAGGGAGGTTATAATGCAGCAGCTCAGCCTGCATTGGGAGAAAGCTCACGGGGGGTGTGCCATAGGAGAGCTGCCCCTCTGACCCTGGTGATTGCCTGTGACGTCCTGGTCTATATTTGCCTTCCCTCCGTGCCACCGATCACCTCCTCAAACCCCTTTGGCTCCTGCTTGTAACTGTCTCTGAACTCTCATCTGATCGAATGCGCTTCGTTGCTGTGCCTTTGTCAGCAGTAAGCTACTGCCATGGTGGTTACCTGGGCTAGATTCCAACTATCAGCGAGACCTCAATGGATGTGCTAAGAGGGGACAGAGGGGGGAAGCCACAAATATTCAAACATCTTCAAGCGAGTGTGTGCCATTTTCAATGTTTTTTGTCTGTGTCTGGAACTTACTGTTAATACAATGTTATTTTAGACACCCAAGGTTTCTTAAACTTTTTTCCCTAAATTAAATCTTTACCAGCAGAATGATACATTTTCTGCATTATACATGGCTCATGATAATTGATATTTACGTTACATATTGAGGGATAGTAATAGCATTGCAATGGTAAGTTTCAGTTTATTTGAACTTCCCCTGGAAGTGTGTTTTGTGTCATTAACAAATAGTAAGTAGTAGTGCATAGTAAGTTTTATCACAATAAAAGTCTCCCCAGGCATAGTCAAAGCCCTTATGGTTTGACTAGACTTGCTGAGAATGAGATGCAGTCTAGACTTGCTCTGCTTTTATTCACCTTTCAGCAAGAGTGCTCCTCACCACCAGGGGGTGCTACAGAAGGCAGCAACACATAGGGAGCGTGCTGTGAGACGCTGAACATCCCAAGCTCAATGGAAAGAACTGTAGAAAAGGCCAGTCTCCTGCTTGTACCTCTGCTCCTGGGGCAGTGAGGGCAGTTAGACCAGGAGGGGTGTCGGGCAGGTGGAGCAGGCGCTGTCCATGGTGCTGGAGTGCCTCACGTTACCCGCAAAGAGGGGGGAGGCTGCTCCTCACTGCACCACGGCCTTATTGACGAAAGGTTGGTTTCAGAGTTCAGTTCCCTGCTCTTCTTCAGTCATGCGGCTGGCTAACCTTTAATGCAAAACTGAAGTAATACTGTGCTGAGGGTTTAGCTGCCTTAGAGTGACTTATACCCTCCTTGCACTTGGCCACACGCCCATCTTACGCATGGGCCACAGGCGGCGAATATATTTCCCTAAACCACACCAGGAATTCCAATATTAAACAGGAAATGGCCCAGAGGGCTGGACACATGGATTGTGAGGATCCTACGTGTAGTGTACGTTCCAAAAATCTGCCCTTAATACACAAGGGTTAAGAAAGATGATGATGCTGGTGGGTGATGCACAAGTGATCTGCCACTGAACCCACTGGTTTCTTGTTATTGGATGACTTTCCAGATTCATTAAGAGTCCATTCTCTGTTTAAATACAGCCTCCAAACGGCATCCTCTGTTTGTGTGCAACACTTGTATATCTTAATGTGCTTTAAAGAATAACAGCAATGACATGGTTCTTTTGTGCTTCCCCTCCATTGATCAGTCCCTGTGGTAACTCCATGGAGCCCCACTCATGGCACACAAATCCCCTCCAATCAACACTCCCATTCAGCCACTGCTTCTGCAGAAACAGTATCTCCCCTCTCTCCCTCTTCCACTTTACAAACCAACTATCAGCATGCAACAGCATCTAATGTGTTAACCTGGCCAAGCAACTCATAATAAGGACTATAGGTATCTAGGATGGTCATTTATAAACTCCTGAAAATTTTCCAGAATTGTTGTTATGTAAACATCAGCATTTTTCAGAAAAAAAAAAACAATTTGACAAAATGCAGTTTTACAAAACCACAGGCACATCTTGTCCGAGCGTTTAGTTCTCCGTTGAGTTGTCAAAAATATGGATCGGCTCCCCACAACAATAACACCATGGGTTTTGAAACTGATCGCCTTCTCCGCAGTGGATGTGGAAGTAGAGCCACAGTGTTTGATGGGTTCTGTTCCTTATGAGGGCTCGCTTTGTGCGGATCAAACACCAGACTCCATGAAAAGGGTGGGAAGCGTGTCTAAAAAACAGGCCCACCCAGTCTGCAGCGCGAACACAGCGTAATTGTCCCCCGACCTCCCCGACCCCTGACCTCTGAGCATAATGTCTCACTCTGCTTTTGGTAAATTGACTCCTCTGAGACTGACAAACATGAGATTTGTCCTGCCTTCGGGACAAAAACTGGAGCCATTGGTTCCGGTTCGTGACATAAGACGCTGTAGCAGGATGCCAATTGGATGAGTCAGCCCGGTGTCCTGTTGCCACGGGCAAAGCAAATGTAACTAGGTGGTCTTGCTCGCCGGCTGAAGAGGGCGACCAGATGATAGCCAGGCTCTCACTGACTGTCAAACTGGGGGTACATGTTGAGGGTGTCCAGGGAAAGGGGGACCACAATGCGCCTGAAAGCTATTTGTCAGCGTAAAACAGATCTGACTAATGAAATTGCGGGATAATGGAGTGTTTCTGCCCAGAGTACAAACAGCATGCTTCATGAATTTCTTTCCCGTGCTTGTCGCGGTAGGCCTGGTAACTCTCACCCAACTGTGCTGTTTCGCTCTGCCACGCTGGGGCGGAGCTGCAGAACGTCCCAGTCTCCCTAGAGCTTCTAGTGCTATGAGGCTCATGTAGCGATCGATGGATGATGACAGCACAGCTCGTGTAGATCATCTCCTGTGTTTGTTGGAAACCGTGTTCATTACACATTTAAGTCCTGAAGCTGCTATTGTGTTTTTTCACGCTCCTCGATGGTCTGTGCTACCAAACAAGAGTCTTTGCAGTGTCAGAGTGGTGAACATCTAATGCTCCTCAAAGTCATGAACAGAGCACCATGACATATTGATTCAATGCCCCCCAATATGCTCTGTAAATGTTTTATATTAATGTAATTTAAATTCCTTATCATGCTATCAATCTCAGCAATATACTAAATCATAAATCATGACAAATTCAAATTTGATGATACACCTGCACTAGCCCTCTGTATTATCTGAATCACTGGAAAAATATAAATGTGACATAAACTTATTTCAGTCAATACAGGGGGGTTAAGCTATACAGCGATCCCAGATTTCCCCTTAGGGAATGTCTTCTTGGAAAGGAATGCAATTAAAATGGAACCGGGTAAATGTACAAATATTTACTGAGACAATAAACCAGATGGGAATTCAAATACCACAATACAGAAAAGTTTATACCAGGTGCTTTTCTGGTCACCTAGGCATTTGCTATCAAACATGGTAAGCATGGTAAGCATGACCACCACACCCCTGTTAAAATTGTCCGCTTGTCATCTTTAATTCATGTCACCATTGCCGCTGTAGCCTGCCGCCAAGACAAGGCTCTAATCCCGCCCCTGTCACTCAGAGGGTGAGTCTTGTGTCACAGAGTGTGACGTGGAATGGTCTGTTGGGGGTCAGTGAAGTGGCCATTTGACAGCTGGCACAGTCTGAGATGGGACTCACTTTATTCAAAAGGGGCCCAGTGCTGAAAGGATAGGGGCTCCCCTTCCCTCTTAGACCAATGGTATGGTCCCGTTTCTTCTCACATCCCTATGGTATGGTTCCCTAAGAAGAGAGGAGCTCCCCTTTCTTTTCACCTCAAAGGTATGATCCTCAGAAAGGCTCATATCATATAATCCTGGAGTGAATGCTCTAATTAATTGCCATATAATTTCTTCTCATTCCACTGCTATGATCCCCTGAAAAGACAAGAGCTCCCCTTCCCTCTAATTCCAATGGTATGGGCCACTGAAAGGAAAGAAGCTCCCCTTTCCTCTTATCATAATGGCACGATCCCCTGAAAAGGTAGGAGCTCCCCTTTCCTCTGATCATAATGGTTTAGTCCTCCTTATCTCAACCTCTGGCCACAGCAAAGCAGTACCATTGAATTAAGGTTCTAAATGCTGTGAACCTTTCTTCCCCACAGCTGGATTCATAGCAGCGTCACAGTTCTGTCTGTCAGTCACTCTAAAGAGCTGTCTTGTCTTCTCACTCCTTCCCTCCCCTCATATTCATGCAGCCCACTCCCTCCCTCACACACATCTCCCACTTGCTGTGGTTTAGAGAGAAACAGACAGACAGTCTCATCTGTAAGACATTCTGTCCTCACACTTCAGCTCCATCAGGCAGCAGCCAGGTGTTTTAACAATCAGACCACCTTCAACACAAATAAACCATACAAGCACTGTGGAGCACGCCTTGTTTTTTCCTCTACAGATACTGCAGACAGCACATGCTGACCCAATGCAGAACAAGATAACGTTCTGCTCTCAGAATAACCCGCACAGCATTGCTCTGGGGCTACTGCTGATGAATTGTTTTTTAAGCGTTCCCAGTACTAAAAAAATTATTTATGGATGCCACCTGGAGAGGTGGAATACAGCGAACTGTTAAAGCTGCTTTAATCTTCCTGAAGTTACTTGGCACCAGATACAATTGCACCTGTTCACAAATGTTTTGCCTCAGATCCTTTTCTGAAGGTAGGAAGACAGGCTTGTTTGTCATGCAAATGTCAGTTCTGTTAGGTGAGACTTCACAAGAAAAAAGTGAATTCCCCTGTGATCTGTTTAAAGTGCAAAGCCTCAACATTGTGCTGTGTGATGGGGGTTTATGCTATAACCGGTCCACCAACGAAGCACCTGATCTAACTTTATGTAGAGAGCAAGTGCCATCCAGCGTTGACTCTGATTCAACTCTTTGCACAAAATAGCTGAGGTGGTCATTAGGGCTGGGTCAGCTGATCCTGGGTCAGTCCTCAGATCATGCCACTTAACCCCAGCCTCAGGCTAGCAGTGTTTTTGAATCTCTTGAAATCTCCATCTCCTCGAAACACGGGAAACAGGGCGAGCATGGCAAACTGATCTGAAAAAAGGCTTCCTGTAATCACTCAGATATAAAGGAAACCATGTGACCCACAGGGCCACCAGCTGGAAATCCCTTGTGGGCTCCTTCCCAATCAGCATAGTACATGTATTCATTCTCACAGCAGGTGAAGGAATGGGAGTGTTATGTAATTGCCTGGATTCATGCACTGTGGCTGTGTGAGGCATGTATTAATCTAACTGTAGAGGACATAGCAGCTAATGTTATTCATCGCTCCAGCCCAGATTGTATTACATTCATTTCAAATGCGAAGGTGTCCTTATGAAGCATCATTCTGAAAAAAAATATGCCCAGAAAGATCCACTGCTTTATTTGGAATAAGCTTAATAATTTATTTTAATTTACATTTGAATGAATTAAACTTTCCATAAATTGAACATACTTGGACCGAGTGTATTACAGGTCATATTTGAGTATTCATTTTTAGATTTCAGTAGTCCATATACCCCAGCCATACTGAGTTGAGTATTAAGCTTTTAAATGAAGTAAATATGAAACCGATAATCAAGTAAATATAAAATGTTATTTTTGAGAAGTAAAATTGTTGGCCTTAGAGATGTGCTTACCACAGTAACCTGGGCAATTCTCACAAACTAAAAGAAAGTCATTGCAGTAATGGTGATGAGGATGATGATGATGATGATGATGATTATTATTATTATTATTATTATTATCATGATTACTAGTTGTAGTAGTAATACTGGTAGCAGTAACAAGAGTAGCTGTAGTAGCAGTGATAGCACTGTGGTAGTACAGTAATAAACACACTAAAATAAGTTCAATGCAATGATGATTCAATAAAACTGACTGAATGTAAATACAACGTAACTGATGAGTCCGGCATGACATGCACCTCCTGAAGAGAGTCTTTATAACTAATTGTAACTGGTATTTATTTGATTTGGTTTGATTTGATTTGATTTGATTTGATTTGATTTGATTTGATTTTTTAAATTTATTTATTGGGTCACTAAAATTTGTCTGGGGTCTGATTGTGGAAATGCTGTCATTGTGACACGATGGTATACAAACACAAATAAAAACACATCAGAAACATACATGCCAGGCAGAACAATGTGTCTACAATGTATGTATGTGCACATCAGCATTTCACTGCACTTACAACCTCATTAGGGCCACAGTCTGAGCTGCAACTGCATGGAGCTCAGGCCTAAAATCACTGCTTAGAGATGGACCCTGGGAAGAAAACATTGCTTTTAGACAGTCGTGTATACCGTATCATGCTGAATTTTGCATAAGTTTCCCATTTGCTTGCTAAATGTGCCATTTCCTTTAGCTTTGCGGGGGGGGGGGGGAGCGTGTGGTGTAAATCCCATAATGAACTATTTGTATTGCTGAATATTTTTGGTCATTCGGGCCAATGTGATGTTTCTAGGGAAAGCAACCAGAGGTCAGTACCCCTGCTTCCTGTGGTTTACACTGAGCCTGGGAGTGCCCCTGGTCCCTGACACGAAGGCCCCAGGCAGGAAAAGGTTAATGCCAATCTGCGGCCTGCACTTAATCACAGCAAAGGAGGAGTAATGGATCCCGGCCTGCGAGCCGCTTTGTTTCGCTGCAAATTAGGCAGCAATTTGCATAGAACCTTTGCTCATTCTCATCGCTATGGAGACAGTTTGTCCTTTTTTGGGCCCAGCCGAGCGTAGACCCCCCCCCCCCCCCAGGCGGGTTTGACAAATGAATTTCGGTGTCCCTGTTCTGAGGCGAGAGGCTTGTGTGCGCTGCTGGCAGTAATTGATAGCTGACGTGGTAAATAGTGCAGAACTTTTTTAAATTGGGAGTACCAGAGGTGTTTGAATGTTTTAGTAATTGAGAAATATGACGGGGGGGGGGGGGGGGGGGGGGTGAGGGGAGACTGAATGAGCTCTGCTTGATTAAAAGCACCGATCCTTCAGCGGGCACATGTGCTTCTGTGTGTGTGTACTGGAGTGTGTCTGGGGGAGCAGAGAGTGACTTTAGAGGCCACTTAAAATTGACAGTTGAACATTTGCTAGCCAGCTGTATATGATTTCTATGCTGTATCCATGACAACTAGTTGCTCAGAGCCTGCGGGCCACACACCGAGGACGTTGCGTACTGGGGCAATGGCGGCCTGCTCTGGGCGTAGGCAACCTGTAAAACGAGCTTAAAGGTCATGGGAACACCATAAACATGCTGCCTAAACTCTCTTCCCGCTTTGCTTATGTGCCAGGGAGTGGCAATGAGCCACCTCGAGGATTCACACATACTATGGCCTAAAAACACAGCAGAGAGCATCCAGTGCTGTAGATGCAGTGCGTACTGTACAATGTGCATCCATTGCTCTGTCATGTCATTCATCGCAGATCACAGATGTAGCTTTACGACGCATCTCCATGTCTCCCAAGCAGAAGGATGAAATTCTGGGTGGTTTGGAATTGCTGCCAGTGCAGCCCCTCCCCTCTCCCAGTACTCAGTGCTTCCTGTTGACAAGTTATATCTATCAATTCCAGCATCACAATAAAAACTCTGGAAAACAAGCTTTTGCAGGGCCGGGAGCAGGCATTGTGATGTGTGTAGCCATCCAGCGGTCACTACAGCCTCATGGTGGAGATTACACAACATGCAAATAGTGCCCTCCAGAGGGGAATCTGTGAACTGCAGTCTGCAAATAAAAAGCTTCCTTGTCTACTGCCCTTTTTTTTCTACTCTTGAATCTCCACCATAGAAGTTCACCTCACTCAGAACAGACATGGAAAACGGTCATTGTCAAAGCTGCAAGTGTCCCGATTTGTAGGCTCAGTATGAACATTCTTGAAGGGGCGTGGTTATTCATGGCAAGAACAGGAACGCAGAGAGTTCCGGAGCCTTCTCTGACCAATGGAAACCTTGTGGGGAGAGGATGGAGGGAATGCATTAGCTGAATATCCAGTCATAATAGGAAATAATATCTGTGCTGACTGCGTTCTAGGGTGAAAGGGGCCTCCGGAGGGGCGTATGACTGCTATGAAGCCCAGAAGGGAGAGGCTGCAGGGGCGTGGCTGGGGTGGGCCAGGGGTGGGAAAGTGGGAGGGGGCGAAGCAGGCTGTCCCCCAGACTCTGACTCCACCCCATTCCCCCATTGCAAGAAACACCAGACCAAAACACTTGTTACTTGATAGGAAGTGCTGGAAATCCATAACATTTTATCTGTTTCAAGGTGTGATAGCTGCTCTTCGAGTGGGATGGGAGGGAGGGGGGTGGCGGGAGAGCTGGTTGATTAATAGAGGCTATCATTCACTGTCCCCCATTTTGAAAGGCAGCTCAGTTCCCTGTAACCAGCCACGGGAATAATGAGGGGTGGCGTTCCACTCCTCGTTCTGACGGAAAGTCATTACGCCAGTCAGAGCCAGGGCCGCGGTGCCATGAATCAAGCCTGCTCTGCT
Organism: Megalops cyprinoides; assembly: GCF_013368585.1. Classification (NCBI taxonomy): domain Eukaryota; kingdom Metazoa; phylum Chordata; class Actinopteri; order Elopiformes; family Megalopidae; genus Megalops; species Megalops cyprinoides. Next base: position 19,840,973 of record NC_050601.1, read on the forward strand.
ATGAAATTAAAATCAAGGCCACACGCTGCTCGTGGAAAAAAAAGAGACTTCCTCCCTCCTGTCTCCTGCTCCTCTTGCTCACCCCCCCCCCCCCCCCCCCCCCCCCCCCTTCCCCTTCCCCTTCCCCTTCCTCCTCTGAGCTTCAGGCTCTGATCATCTACATAGGTGGGTGGGAGCAGGATGCAGACACAAAGAAACACCATCAGGAGCTTGCGGTGCTCAATCTCTCTACTTATCTTTGGTCTCTTTCTCTCTTTCATTTTCAGTTTCCCTCTTTGCTCTATCTTTCCTACTCTCTCTCTCCCTCACTCTTTGCTCCCACTTTGGGGTATCTGTCTTCTATTCTCTCTCCCTGAGTTTTACTGAGTGGAGTCATTCAATATTCCACACAAATGCTGTGGTGAGGCAGTAGCTATTAGGAATTTTGTACAGTATTTGGTATGACTGTTAGACACAGCGGGAGGGTAATTTCGGTAGTAATGGGATCTGTGAGCTCACTGTGTGCACTGGATAATACACAGCAGTTCAAACCATCTCTGAAACATCAACGAGGGAAATGGTTTGCTCCAGACGTGGCTCAACCGGTCTGTGCAGGACTGTCTGCTCAAAGTACACATGACAGAGAGCTGCAAAGCCTCCGCACTGCTGAGTCACGGTTTGGAGACCTTCAGCATTGCTGAGTCATCCTCCTCTTGAATCAATATTGAATATCCATCCTTTGTGTCACATGTGTCTGTTTCTGCTGCAATGTGGCCTATGAATGCAATATGAATGGAGGTCATAGTAAATGGAAAATTCAGACTCGGGGTCCGTGGGAATGAGGCAGCCGTTGAAAGAAATGTCAGTAAATATCAGAGGCCACAGGGAAGCCCTGGCCAAATTAAAGGTGGTTATAACTGTCTGTCAGTGAAATATGGAAGGCCATTTCATGTTCCCATGGTCATGATGTGCATTATTTACTTCCTGAAAAAACAAAGACACACACACACACACCTCTTAAACTAGTACTTTCCCATTCTCCAAACTGTCATTTTTATATTGATTTAAAGGCCCTATATATTATATGTTGTAAATTATATGATGATATTAATAATAGCATACATGAGTAATACTTGAAATAGTAGCCTATCCTAGAACCTAAACAAACAACATTGACATGGGGTATCATTACTGGAAAAGCGCAATCACACAGATATACTGTCAGTAAACGTTTGATGATAATAAACTGTTGTGTCCAGCTAGTATCCAGTAGTACCAAGCATTACTGAAGTCTTGTGCAGAGTCTAACTACACACATGCCTTTGAGATCACAAATAAAATGCTTTTGGCTTTAAATTACAAATACCACTAGAGGCCACAGAAGGACTGTGCTCTGATTGCGTGAGTAAAAATAAAACACTTACAGAATTCCAAGGTACGCTCTCAGCATTGCTCAGTTCTCAGTATCCCTTTTTTTTATCTTCTGCTTATCTGTGGCAGCTTTGTGTTATAAAGAGGACCTCACATGGTGGGCCCCTGAGTGCAAACAGAGCCAAAATGTGTTTCTACCTTGGCAACATTAGGCTGTCACAGACAATCCATAAAGCGGGTTGATCTAATTGCTGAAAGGATCCAGGTGGCGGCAGTGTGGATGCCAGCAGCCATCCTAAACATAAACTGTATTGGTAGCATGCCAGAGCTGTCTCCCTGTCTACTGTCACCCACGTATACTGAATAGGGCAACTGAGTGCATACTGCACTCTGGTGGCCACCGTGGGAAGTACAGCTTTGATGCAACATTTCATTTGAATAACGGTACCAGCCTTTATTTTCAGTTAATGAAGACATGAGGATAAATGTGATGGACTTCACACCTCGTGGAATGTCATAAAGTATTGAAGAGAAACTGGAGGGGAAAATAACAGTTACATTCCTATTGAAACTGTTATCTTTCAAAATAACGACAGTAATCTTCCCATCAGAGCTGGCTTGACTTCACTTGGCGGAATTCAGCCTACAGGGCCCATACACAGGGTGTACTATAATCATCTTACTGTACCCAGCCTAGCAGTAAAATAAATGAATAAAAAGTGAAATAAAATGTTCACTTTTATGGATAAACATTATGCAGAGATCCTGTACCAAAGAAATGAGGAGGGAGTTGCCAGCTGGGGAAAGACAAATTCACAAAAGACTTCTTACAGTGTTTGAAAACCTACTTGGAAGTTTGAAAAACATATGAATTCCTTTAATCAGCTATCTCCCCTCTGTCAATACTGTTAAAGATAATCATATGTGTAAGGGGAACTAAGTATTAAAGCCTACAGAGAGTGTCTTATGATCAAAGCTCTTTTTGACTGTTTCTTTCAATAAGTTGTGGATTGAATGGTATTTTAGCACATTGTAGTTAGTTGACATACATGCCATAGCAATGGAGCGATTATGTAATTGCCTGATTACCTAACTTACTTGGGCTATGCAAGTAAGTCAGCATGCACATTAGTGGTTTAAATGAAATATGATAATTATTTCATAATAGTTGTGCCTTGTTCAAATATCTTTTGAATCACAGCGTTATTGAGAAATGATTGCTGTTATAATAGATTTTTGTTGAAATTTCTTATTGAAATATTGAAAAAGTAAACAAGATCAGCTGACATCTTGTAATTTATTCAAAGTCTAAACTAAAAACACAAAATCACCATTATGCAGACAGTATTAAATGATCCACAAAAAAGTCCATTTAAAAAATATTAAAATCCATGTTAATACTGAATACTTTCCCTTATGAACAATTTCATGAGAGACATTAGCATTCTAGGCACTAGAATGAATTAATATCTTAAATGAAAAATGGAATTAATCTTTTTGAATGAATTTTGTCAATCACAGTAGAAAATGTACCACAGCAATTTGCATTGCTGCTTACGCATATTGCTTTGCATAAGCTTGCACCTCCATGGATATTGGCAGAACGTCTGGATCAGAGGATGCATATAATGTAGCCTGCTGTAACTCTGTGGCTGGCTATAAATAATTTATGCTATAAACTGCCATTTTTCAAACGCTTTTAACCAAACCATGTTGTCAAATGAAAGAATGTATTTGAAAATTGGACCAGCTGCGTGCCTGTAATAAATGATCCCTTGTAGGGAAATTGTATGGGAATGCAGGGAGTCTTCTGCGCTCGCGTTCCTTTTATGTTGCTGCAGTTCCCATATTAGACCAACAGAGGTCAGTGCAACTGCACAAAAGCCTGCTTTCCTTGTTGGCTTCGCAGCAGCGGCGTTGAACTTGAGGATGTGTACCAGAGCTATAAACACGTAGGACAACCTTTATGGAATGTGGGTTGAAAGTGAATCAGCACTCTGGACTCCACCTCCCTCCAGAGGTCATTGTGATTGATCAATTACATCATTGTTCTTACATTCCTGTCATTGCACAGGACAGGGTCACATGTCTCTCATTTATCGCATATGACGGTCACAGGGAAACGCCTTAAAAAGACAAGATTCTGAACATTACATTATTTTCATTTAGCAGATACTCTCATCCAGAGTGACTTACATAGGTTACGATTTTTACATTATCCATTTATACAGCTGGTTATTTTTACAGAGGCAATTTCGGGTTAGGCGCCTTGCCCAAGGGTGCAGCTGCAGTGCCCCAGCAGGGCATCGAACCAGTAAATTTTTTTGGTTACAAGCACTGCTCCTTGCCACTATGCGACACTGCCACCCATGAACATGTACAAATGTGTTCAGGCAGATGACCTCACACAATGCGACTGGAACAGTGTTGGCTGGGATTTGTACTCAGAACTGTTCAATCACAACTTCAGTGCTTTAACTATTCAAAGTCACCTGTTGTGCTTGTACTGGCCTGCAGCTGATGACGGCCCACCCAATAGCATCGGGAAACATTTGCACAAGGCCCTTGTTCGTTGGTCAGATGATGCCAGTAATCAGTAATGAGCGCAGCATCATTCTTTAACAACCCCCCTGGACGGTTTTAAGGGGGAGACCTTGATGTCATTTAAATATTTCAGACATCAGTTTCCTTAAGCTAATGAAATCACTTTGAATGTGAACCTGTAAAATATAAAAAATATTGTTCTTTTTTACATAATTTAACATGCGGTAGAGAGCAAAATAGCATGTTGTTCACAAACTAATATTATGACTTCACTGTGAGAAACAAGGAGCTCCCCTGTCTCTTTTAATTTTGATTGATGTTATTGATTAAAATGTGTTTTGAATGAATGGTATCAACGCCCTCAGTGACCGACTCCTCACACAGGGTCTGCTAGAGTACTGAGCTGCCCAACGGCACAGGACCTCATTACAGATCTTTTATTGGAAGCTATTTTTAGTCTTGACTGATAGTTTATTCTCCAGTTGCATTGACAGAGGGCACAGCATCTTCAGGAACCCCATTTATCTGAGAAAATGGTAACATTTTTCTCTCAGGTTTACCCTGCCTGACCTCACAAAATTATCAAACAGTCATAGAACCCTCAGTGATAACTTACATGAGTAGTACAGCTGTTTCTTAAGTCATTCCATTTTGGTGTGCATAACTGAGATGGCTTTTGCCATTAGAGATAGTATCATAAATGAGCTTAAACGTTTGAAGTGCCATTTGGAAGTAATTGTGGTTAAAGTCCCATTCATGGAGACCCCAAGACCCAAAGCTGAGAGAATCTATTGCAGTCCATTATGAGTAGAACAGAGTAGCAGGCCTTGGCTATGTCTCTTATTAGCATGGTATGTTGTATTTGAATGTTTTATGCGTTGTTATTGTGTATGCGTTGTTCATGCAAAATACCACAATCCACTTACACAATTATTTTCTCTCTTTTCTTTATCTATGTATGTTCTCATTAGGACTGTGTGGATCAATCTCTTTATTAGTAGGGTAATGAATTTAACCTTTAGTCAAAGATTTACGAAATTAGTGATTTACAAAACCTCTTCATAAATGAATATGCCAAAAACGTTAAGGAACCGAAAGCCTTAGTCCTGATGCATGCATAAAAGTTACATACATAAGGCATATATAAAAATAACAATAACATTAATAGTAGCAATGATGATTATGATGATGTTGAGAAACACATGCTCTGATTGCGAAACTGTTCTCCCGCTTCCTGGTGCGCTTGGGAAGTGTTTTTTTTTTTTTGGTGACTGGCTGCAGTGATTGTGTGTAATGATGTGAATGAAGGGGATGGTCATGAAAAATGGTGACGATAAAAATAGTAGTGATGATGATGATGATGATGATGATGATGATGATGATGATGATGATAGTGGTGAAGATGATGATGGTGAGAAACACAAACACTAATTTCGGGATTTTTCTCCTGCTTCCTGGTATGTCTGGGGCAGCGTTTTCTGGTGACTGACTGCAGCGGTCGTGCGTTCAGGTGCGCTCCGGCTTCCCTGTGCGAAGTGGACGAACCCGCCAGACAGGTGGGAGCGCGGCGTCGGGATTTGGCACGGATGCCGTTGTCAGGGGCCAAACAGAGAGAGAAGGCGAAACGGAGGGAGAACAAAAGATCGAGGATGCCTGCCATTTTTCGGATTGCTGAGATAGCGCTCACCATCGAGAGCGAGAGCAGGGCAGCGCCGCCAGTGACAGTGACTCCGAGAGTATGACAGACGTGTCAGCCATTACTCGTTTGTCGAGGGGGAGAGGACCTCGTTCTCGACAGCGAGTGCCTTTCCTCGTGATAGTAGAGGTAGATAACCACATATGCTGTTAACCAAGCGGAGAAAGTGGGTGAAAGATCATGGTAGCCTTGCATGTAAACACCAATGAAGTCTGAAGTTCAATCAATTAAAGCTTGCCAGTAGCAAGAAGGATGCAGGCCTCCCGCCCCAGTCATTTGGAACAACATTCATTTTTTGGGAAAATTCTTCAGCTGCTATGGTTGTTTGTTAATGGATATGGCATGTGTATGTGTATGTATAAGCTATGTGTGAATCTTGGTCTTCGCCTGGAAGATATTTTTAAATATTAAAGCTTGTTTTGCTGTCACTTTTACTGAGTAATGCGAGTACTCAAAGACACACTCTATCATCATTACTGCCAAAAAATAAAAAATAATAGTGGTTTCACAGATCCTCGTAAATGCTTTCGATATTAATTTAACTTTAGAATTGAACTAAATCGCCAGTAGATACAAAAAAAAAACACAAAATACACACAAAAAAATCTTTCTTATGAATCCTGTAAAAGGACTATTGTTGCACTGTATAAAAATTGAGACTTTCTTTTAAATACAGACACATATACTTTTGTCAATGCATAAAATGCATTTAAAAACGCAAACGCAAACTATATAAATCTTTCAGATCATATTTAATAGTTTACAGATATTTGTTCTCCCAAAATACCATACTTAATGCAAAAACTTTTACATTGCGTTGTAAATGAATATCATCAGGCGCTTTAGCTACATAGATAGCTACCCCAATCGTGGGCGATAAAATCTACTTTGGACCCTATCCTTGGAACTTCATTGTCTGAATGTAAAACTTGCACGTGGTACAGACCAAACACGCGAATGCCGGTGAACTGGAGCGGAATGCATGACTTCACGGAGGCTGGTGGGGGGGTGCGATCTTCAACAGGTCAGACAGGTTGCGGGCACACCCCTCATCAACGGGTACGGCCGAATCTCGACGATCCTCTGACGTAGGCACATCTGACAAATTGGAGAGGAGACTGAGCGACCAGTCAGCTGTAATAATCACAGACATCCCACGCTCAGAGCTGTGTGGAACTAGTTTCAGGTAAGAATTTGCATTTACAGCAAATAATTATACTTATGATGGCATTTGTTCACGTTTATGGATATAAATATTCATTTTACGCGTTTTGATCAAAACAACATACAATATATTGTACAACTGGTAACCCCTGTGGGGTTGTTTTGTTTGCTGCTTTTAAATGTGTGCATTGAGGTAAAATGTAGCGGCCTTTGTTTGCTCTCCGATTTTACTTTTGCTATTTACTGTTATAGAGATGAATTAGAAACTATTTCGTGGAAAATCTACGACCTAATTCCTTTGCACGCAACCTTCCATATATTGAGTTTAGGTGTCTGTATTGTGTTAAAAATTTAGCGCGCTTGCAGGTATAGAACAATTAGGTTGTTAAATATTCGCAGTTAAGTGGATTTGGTCCCTACTGAGAGTTAAGCAACTAATCCTATAATCAGCCAAGCTATCATTAGTATAACTTAGTATTAGTATTTAAAAAGGATCTGGTCAGCTTCTTAAAAAAAAAAAAACTTTGATTTTGCCGCTTACAAGAGACCATATGACCTGACCTGTGATCTTCTAAACAGCCGATGCGACGAGGGAAAATTGAGTCTTGCTCTCTGGCTATATTTTTCCCCAAAACGTCTGCTATAGTGATGCTCTGCATATTTTATAGATAAAAATGTAAGTTTTACTTGTAATGCAGTTTCAAGAATTGCGTTCAGTTATGCGGCTTTCGCAAATTATTGCATAGCTGCGTACATTTTTAACGATTGACAAGATTAATATGTAATTGTGCAAATTTGTCAGTGGTGATTAGGAAGAAATTTGGTTGTCTGTTGTCCCCATACGAATCTCCCTTTATCCGCTAAACAAAAATATTACTGAACATCCACTTTAATAGAATGCAAAAAGCACGTCTAACAAAATATTATGAGAAGCCTAAGTCACACAGCTTCGGTTTTAAAATGAGCACCTTATGGTTCAGGGACGTTTTTAATGCTTACGGCCTGTGTGTTTCGCTAGGTTTGACATCAGCACTCGCTAAACTTTCAATTCCTTTGTAATCGTGATGTTGCTGTTTGATTTCTTTATCGGAGATGCGTACAAGCAGCAATTTCCCAAGTGTACGGCATGGCCCCCTCGATTTAACGTCATAACTAACTTAATAGCTTCATGAGTGCCGTAGTTTCTCTGTGCAGTTTCTCTGCACGTTTTTAATGCAGAGCTTTTGTTGTCATGAGCATGAGATGCCTGAGTGAGTGATGTGTTTGTCTTGTGACTCACTTACCCAAGCATCTGCAATGAAGCTCTTAAAACCTGGCACAGACTTGATCATGTGTCTTTGGTGTATTGCATGACAGCAAAGGGTTCAATGAGAATAGGGTTCAGGAAAGCTGACAGTCTCAAGCCCCACACCCTAACACCTGCTACTTGTCGCTTATATTATTGTATTATCACAATGTGTTATGGATACTATGATCCAGTGACTGTGTTATATGGTGGTGTATGTACTTGATTTCCCTTAGTTTTCTGGACTGTCTCATTTCAGGTTAGCACAAGTTAACTTGTGGTGCATGAATCTTCTCACACTCACCGGTCTGGGAGCGTTGTTAGCCCTTGTCTGACACTGTTCCTCATGTAGCTTGGATGGATATGCCTCTATTCTCTTGTGCTGCAAATTCCTCTACATAAGAGTGTCTAAGTGAATTTAATGTAGTGGAGTAATGTAATGTAATGGAGTGTGATATACCTCAGGATATAATGGTCTTAAATACTTATCAGTATTAACATTGAACTTTAGCTGTTGACACTTTGCCATAAAGCTCTGTAAGCTACTCCTGTGACAATGATTTGCAGGCCCTTTGGTCTGGTCCCATCTGATCCGTTACCCTTAATTCAGTTCATTTGAAATTAATGTTCCCACTGACCCTTGCTGACCTCACTGAAATGAACACAATGTTCCTGCACAGATCTGCAAAGCCTGGAAAGGTATGTTAAAAAGCACATAAAAGTGTGAAAACACTTGTGGTTCTACACCATTGCCATACTATGGGCTCAATTTCAATAACAATTACACATTCTAGGATCCAGTTTACATGAATGTAGATGTGTGACTCTTCTGCAAATTGGTGGTATGCTAAAACCTAGGGTTTCTCAGTGAGGGGGTTCATGCCATTCAGGGGGTGCTGAGGCTAAAGGGTGTTGGAAAAGGGGTGTCACATTTTGAATATCTTATGTTGATAAACCATGTTTATCTGTACTGGAAGAAAGAAAATGCCTGTACTTGAGCTGAGAAAATCAGTAATGTGAGTCAAAGGGTTTGAGTCAGAACGCTGAACTCGCTGACAGTCTCGGCCTTTGATCAGACCTGAGATTCTCAAGCCTAAAATTTCCTTGAATGAACATACAGTGACTTGCGGCCGAGCTGTCAAAGCACGAGACAGAAAAGTCATGTGAGCTGGTCTGTGAATTAAAGGTCTGGAATTTTGGAATGGGAAGTGTGCGGGAAGCCCGTGACCGGCTCGGTCCGGTCCGAGAGGTGGAAAAACACAGAAGTGCAATCTCACGGGACCACTGGGGGCCTCTTGTCGTGTGCGGCAGTATGTCACCCCGTCGCATTCCTGCGGGAGCGACCGAACCCGTTTGATCACTTCCCGTTTTCTCCGCTCCGATGTTTCTGGGAGGGCCGTGGTGCTTGTTCTCGAGGTACAGCTGGAGACGGCCTTCTCAGTTACCTCGGCGGGTGTCCGTTCACTAAAAATGCAGTACTCATTGTGAGGAATGAAATATTTAACGGTGTTAAAAAGTTTCAGATCAACAGTGTGTTGGGGTTCAACCATAGAGGAAATGTAGTAGTTCTACAGTAATGATGTGTGTGGGTTTTGTTTTGTTCTTCTGGGGAATTCTTTACAGCAGGAAGTTGGGATTATATATTTATTCAAGTCGCAACTGGTATTTTATTTTGAGCGTAACCAAAGTGACAAAGCCCATTTCATATCAATAACTCTCCTGCAGTGCACACTGGGGCTTGTAGGTTGCAAAGCCTTTTGTTACTTGCAGGTGCATCAGAAGGTTACAGGCTCCTTAGTGATTGCACAGGATGTTGTGTTGAGGTGGTTTAAGGTGTACAGTTTCCAAAATCAGAGTGTAAAATAGGGGAATAACACATTTTAGAAGGAAAATTTGTTTTGATTGCATGTTTTGCCAAAGCTGGGGACTCAGGAGTTGGCTTCAATCAGATGTCTGTCAGAGACTGTGTTTCATGCTCCAGGTGTTCTGGCTCTCTGAGATTTGATCATCCCTTCCTAACAGTCCCTGCCTCAGCTAAAATGATTGAGTGATTGAACTGGCATCAGCGGGCATGGCTATTTAGAAAACTTTTCATCCAGGCGGGTTCTGAGGACAGACAAATGGTTCCTGGATCTGCAACGCCTGATAAATATGGTTCTGGCTGGTCAATGGTATCATCCAGTGACAAGGAGGTGGATCCTGCCGGCCTTGAACTTCTCCTCGGATCAGCCTTTTTGTTTTAGGCCGAGATCCTTCTGTTAGGGTCACATGTTCTGCTCTTGTTTCAACTGCAATGAGCAATGGCAGTGAGTTCAGTTCATTTAAAATACACAGGACAGGCCAGGAGCACCAGCTTGCAGGGCTCACACAGCATTTCAGAGTCTCACTTCATTTCAGAACAAGTTAAAAAAAGATGCTGCAATGCTCTCCCCTCCCCAAGACAGCCACCTGACCTCAGGGTGCATTAACAGGGCTTTGGATCCTGTCTCCATGTCTGTACCAAAGGATTTAAACAGGTGGTTTTGTTGGTTCCATATTAATAAAATTATATATTTTTTAGCAATTACCAGTATATCACTGATGTCCTGATCCCTGAGTAGGAAGAGTGACAGTGGCTGGTTCTGATTCATGTGGTATGATCTCCTTTTCAAACTCACCCCGGCTCAATCAATAATTTGGAGTTTGCAAATCAGGCTCTTCAGTTAACTTTAGAAATGCCTCTGAGATTGTTCTAAATTTCTTGTGCTGCTGCTTGAAGCTTTTTTGATTTGCAGAATGATTCATAAGCATACTACTTAAGCACTATGAGTCTCTTTGGCCACATCACGTGTTTTCAGATTGAGGGGTCATGTTTAGTTTCTCCGAGCATTTTAAATGGATTAAAAAAAAAAAAACTTACAAAAACACAGCTATTAGTCCGCTTATCAACTGTTTAGTACCAACTAAACTACAAAATTAGCACAGACTTTGTTACATTTATTTATACTCCCACTTGGAGTTTATGCAGCATTTCCAGTTCTTTTGTCTTTGTTGAAGTGTCCACATTGTCGTCTTAGGCAGAATTTTTGACCACTCCTAGTTGATTAATTTTTCCAGCTCCTTAAGTTGTCTTGATCTTTGCTTGTGAGCTGCTTTCTTCAGTCCAAGCCTGGTATACTCCGTTAAATTTAGATCTGTATCAGCCATCAGAGAACCAGGTTTCCTTACAAAACATCATGGGCTGTATTTGGGTTAGGAAGAAACATGGCATTAGGGGAACTGGCAGCTTTGCTGATTTGGGTAGGCTCTGATACGCACAGGAAGCAGCCAGATCTGCAAAGCAATGGATTCTTAAACAATATGCTGTTTACTCATGAGGACACTAGTGTTAGTTCAGCTTTTCAGCTTGAAACTTGTACGGCCTGTACTTGTCTCTTCTCAGTGGGTTTGTGAGAAATACCAGGCAGTTTCTCTGTGAGACTGCACATGTCATGCTGTACAATCCATTGTCCTTTGAAGAGACAAGAAAAGAAGAGGAAAGCAAAATGGGAGTCTCCCAGGCCTTTGTGTCTTCTAAAAACCCACAGCAATATATAATGTATTGTTTGGGTTGTCTACATGTGGGCTGTTGTCAAAGAAACTAAGATATGTCATAACTTAAATTTCTTCAAAGTGAGTAACTGGGAATTGTGTACAAATATTGTCCTCCTCTTAGTCATATTAATTCCAGGCCCTAACTAACACAGTGAACATGACTAACACTCAGCCTGAAAATCTTCAGTAGGTAGATGACTGAAATGGAATTGTACAACTGAAAGTAATTTCAATTTGGGTTTTAATGTGGACGCCCAGTGAGAAAATCTCCATAGTTATGTCACAGTGAGATGGTCGTGGTGACTGTTTTCTAGGTACATTCTGTACATACCAGGAGATGGATCACAGGTGATAACAGGAGAGGGCCGCGCTTGGCTGCAATTTGGTTCCCAAACACCTCTTGGCGCTCTTTCAAGCCATTTGTGGTTCAAGACCCATCATCATAGTTGGTTTAATGGATAGCACTTCACTCCAGAAAACAATAGAAAACTATTTCAAATGTAGCAAAAAAAAAAATCATGTCCATGATTTTTTGTTGACTCTGCATTTCGTAGAATTTATGTCAGCTTTACTCAAGTAAGCCTGCAGTAGGCGTGAAAAAAAAATCACCTACTACACCCAAAATCCTCCCTGTATCTGACACATTAATTTTGTTCAGAATTTAGGCCAGACAAAAGCGGATGCTGAATTTCACTTTGCGGGACATGTTCTAAAGAAACAACCTTAGGGAAGAAGCTGAGGGAAAAATGAGGAACATTGTGTACATCAGTGTTGACTGTACATATTTTCACACCTGTATCATGGATACTTTACCAAAATCAGGTAATGTGGGCCGACATTATCCATATAGGTCTGCAGTCTCAGCATGAGAGGAAAGGCATAAACCCATGTTTGGGCAAAAATCAAAACAGATTTTACACCCGTGTGTCATGCGTGTGTTTGTGCAGCTATGTGACATGAGGGCGTCCCCTGGCTTAAGGTACAACCTATTTTCGACGTTCCTCCCATTCATCAAATTCCTTTTATATGCAACATTTCACTGCAACAAAGTCAAAATATGTGGAGATACTGGCATGGTTCATGTGTCTGGAGGCTGCTGGCTTTGTTGGTGTTTTATCTCTGAAGTTTGACTAAAGACATTATTGAAACTTTGGAATACCGCTTGTTTTTCCTTAATTTTCTCTTCAAGGTATCAACCGTTTTTAGAACTGGATTTTAATACTGTACCGAATACATTACATTTACCTCTGAGCAACAGAAAATGGAAAACGCTTTGCATCGTCAGTAAGTATCTCATTAGTACGTGTTGGCCCTGCATCACACGAGAGAGCCGTTTGCTGATCTTGACTCTCATCTAACTCTTCGATGTGTGCTTTGGAATTGAGCCTTGTGTTTTCTCTCATCAGTAAATCAATTGAATGGGTTTGTTATTGACAGTGCTTCGCTAAATCATTCAAGTATAGATTTGTAGGGATTTTTCTGGTGGAACTTGGCATTTTGTAGCAATGTTCCCACTGGGGACATGTTTAGTAGTTTCCATCTATGGCAAATCTTATGTCCAGTGTTACTGTTGATAATGGAATAATGGGGTTGTGGTAGAAATGCAGGTACTGCTCATCAACCGTACCATTAGACATCTTAAAAACCAGAGGCGTTATTAGGATCTTGAAATATTGGGGGCTTAGCTTAGTGTGAAGTAAATCTGCTGCTTGAATGACACACGGGGGACCAAAACATATTTGCGTTTGTGATCAACGATATCATATTATTTTCAAGGGTTTTAATGCATGATTGGAATGACAGATGAATAGATCTGGGGCTATTTTTTTATTATTCTTAATTTTGTAATTTTTTTTTTTTTTTTGAAATCTGGGGCTATTCATAAAACATTCAGGTCTGTAGCCTCGGACGCCCAGGCCTAACGACTCCACTGTTAAAAACCACTGACAATGGTCTTTAACAAAATAAATTGGATCTTGCATATTCTATTAAGGAGGGAATATTTCTTGCCTATTACGTAGCTTGAAACTACCTTTTGATTTGAAGTAGTTTGCACACACATTCCACAGAATCTGAAGATGGGAGGGAAATCATAATTCCCTTCAAAATCGAGGTACATACTTGAACACACCCTTAAATTCCAGGTTGCATATTTGCCTTTCTTTCTCTTACAGTTTATAATCTACGACCACAGTTTTGAATCTTACTTGAATATCTAGACCGACAAGATGTCTTGCTTTCTCCCTTTAGAAATTGATTCATCTGCCTGTCTGTGTCTACCTGCATGAGAGAGGGCTGGGACCGCTGTGCAGACACTTTCAGGTAAGGAGCGGAGAAAGAGCGTAGCTAATGCATAATTTTCCTACAGTAAAGTCACGTCAGCGTTAAGAGAACGCCATGTCTTGCTTGGTGTCACTTTCAGCATTTGTTGAGTTGTTTGAAAGCTTGTGCTTTGCTTTGTGTTCTAATGCTTGAAATTGTTTCTTGGCTTTTTTCGTCATCGCTGAGAATGGGTTAAATGAATGTCAGATGTTATCATGAAAGGTGTAACCGCATAGATCTGAGGGCTCTGTTCCTCGCCGCTGAAATCTGCCATTCCATCATTGGAATCGCTGCCATCTTTGTTTGCTCGTCCGGGCGTCCTCAGCCAGGTGACCCCCTTTCATTTGTTCCCTTGTCTCTTTCTCCTGCAGTCAGCTCTGGCCTCATTGCGAGTGTGATGAGAGAGTGGCTGTAGCTGAACCAGTAGTTTCTGTTGGAGAAAAAGAGAATCTGATAGGCCATTAAGATGGATTTCCACGGCTCCACGATCTCCAGTAGCCAATCGATGATGAGTGGCCTGGACAAATCCCCAGCTGGGGGGAGCAAACCCACTCACTCCCGGAACAGCAGCATCGGCTCGTCCCGGCACTCCCGCCAGGTCAGCGTCCTCCCATCACCCCCTCACACACACAAACACAATCACACCCAAACTCAACCCCCCCCCCCCCACCCCCACCTACTACTCCCCGTCCCCCCAATACTCCAGACATGCTTGTCTTCCCACCCACGTGAATTTGTAACTTTGTGGTGTGCGTGTTCATGTATGGATGTAAACATACCCAAACATACATCATCATTAATTATCACCATTTGCATCTTAATGTCGCAAGCGTCACTGCTTGTAACCTGCTTGCTTGGTGTGCTCAGCTCAGGGTAGTTTTCTCTGTGGTGGTGAATATGATCAGACAAGGTCCTCACTTTGTACACAAAAGTACAGTTCTTGACATTAAGAGGTGATGGTCAATACCAGGCCACAAGGAGTGGAGTCCACTAATTATCATCTGTCCTTTCATAACTGAGGACTTTACAAAACTACACAAGATTTGCACAGTTAGCATGTAGGTTTATTTTTGCGCTTCATAGTTTTTCTCTGATGTCATATGTACCAAGAGGTGTAAAGGAGCACGTCTATATCTGTATCAAGTCCCAGTGGAAGGGACTGTGATAAAGTGGAAAGTAAGAATGTTCCCACAATGTTGCTGTGATGTTGTAGCAGCAGTGCTTATCACACATGTGTTTTCACAGCACTGTATGAATGCTGGGAATATGTCTTTGTTGTGTTTCTAATGTTAAAAGAAAAATTTGAAAAACTGATTCCTAAAATCTTCCTAACCGCAGGGTTAATTTGCCACATGCTAATTATTACCTGTGCAGCACAGAGCAGTGGTAGGTAAAGGTACAGTACCCACCGCTTTAGAATCTTGGTATATTAAGGTTGTCTTGAGTTCAGGCTGAGCCCTGATGATGTGCAAGACCAGTGAGGGTCACCTGAGGTCCTGATTTTTCCCCCCAAAATACTTAGAAACTGAAGGTTCTCGGTGCTCACGGCCCCCCTTGTGCTTTCCCCTACAGAACTCCAGGCACTGGGAGGTGATAGAGGACCTCCAGGGTGAGGTGGTCTTGGGAGCCGAGATGGGGCATGACGTAGCCGTTCCTGGCCTCTGTGAGGGCTACATGATGAAGAAGAGGAAGTGGCCCCTCAACGGCTGGCACAAGGTGAGCGGCATGCTGGGAAGGCGCGACAGAGCCTCAGCTGCTGTGGACCATCTTTTTCCCATCTAACCTTTCTGATTTCTCTCACAGAGGTACTTCATTCTGGAACAGGGTATCCTCCGCTACTCCAAGACCAAGCAGGATGTGAGTATCTCGTGCTCTCCTCCTTGGTTCCACTTCAGTCCCCGCCCCCTAATACCTCATACCTCTAGTATTTGATACATCGCAATGCTAGATGTAAAATAAGTATTTTGGTTTCTGTACTCTAGGAACTGTTATTTCGTAGCATACCTGGCTTCCGTGAGATTGCACAAGTTAACTTGTGGTAGGGCTCAGATAGTGTTATACTCACACTCACTGGTCTGGGAGTGTTGTTAGCCTGGTCTGACACTGTTGCTTTTTTAAACTGAATAGATACACTTATATTCTATTGTGCTGGAAGTCGCTCTGGATGAGACCGTCTGCTAAATGCATGTAATGTAATGTCATGTCGACTCGTGACATCCTCGCTGGTTCAGGCTACATTCCTCTCGCTTGTTGAGAAAGGTGGCTCACCTGTCTCTAAACTTTCTGCACACAGATCCAGAAGGGAAAGTTGCAAGGCTCTTTGGACGTCAGCCTGGCCGTGATGTCCATAAACAAGAAGTCCAAGCGCATTGACCTGGATGCTGGGGACAACCTCTATCACATCAAGGTGCTTTGTCATGCCCCCACCCCCACCCACCCATTCTTTTCCCCTGTCAAAGTTTCTTCCTGCTTCCTCTAACAATTCTAGAAGAAACTAGAAGAACCCTCTCTCTGACGGCCGCATTACCCACTGAGGTGGTGCTGTGACTGAAATTGTTTCAAAGTGAGGTTTCAGCACCTGATCTATAAATAAGATAAACAAAAGGAAGCGAGAGCCGCAATCCTGAAGGGCAGGATCTCAGTCAAACGGGAGGAACTGGTTCGGTGCCTCGTGTAGTTTGAGTTATGTGAGCCGCTAAGGAAAGTCGCTGCTGCTTGATTGATGCTTAGCAACTAGGGGGAATTATGGATGGACGGCTCCAGCCAAGCTTAACTTGAGTTCAGGCTGAGCCCTGATGTGCAAGACCAGTGGGGTGTCACCCGAGGTTACCTGGAGGTAAAATCTGTGGTCCTCATGCTGTTTGGAATTTAGCTGCTTGTCATGCTTTTGTAATGAGTCAAAGGACTAAGTCGTTAAGACAAACATCTGTGATCTGGGGACGACTTGGTCATATGTCTGAGGTAGCTGTAGAAAGTCATTTTAAAAATTGGGTGGATCATTTGATTCCAAAATTCCACAGCTGGGCTTGACTAGTTGACCTGGAGGTGGAGTGGTGGGGTGAAGGCAATCCCTCAACGTGGATGTTTGTGAACTCTTGGTAATTAATACAGTGGTTGTACAACGGTTCTATTCTGTCCTGATAGGCAAAGAACCAGGAGCTGTTCTACATCTGGGTGACCAAGCTGTCTGCCCACCGCATATTCAAGAAGAATGAGGCTGTACACGCACACAATGGAGTCCTGCAGGCACTGTCAGCCAGGGGCAACAGCCTGCCTACCATGGCCAGCCTGGCACAGAGGAACAGGGGCTTGCCAGACCTGGTGAGTCGATTGCAGAGCATCAGAGCATGGTCTGCTGTGATTCCTCAGTCATGCTTTTCATAGAGTCCATTTAGTCTAGTATGGACAATGGATTACAATTGTATGATCATTGCAGCTGCTCATCTTGCATTGCTGACTTTTCCTGTTCATTTCTCTTTGCACTACAGTCTTATTCCCAGTACCAGAGCAACATGTCTCTATGTCCAAGTGAAATGGGACACTGCAGGCACGAGCTCCCCACTGCTGCCCCAGGGGTGGACAGCAAGGTGTCCGACTGGCTGCAGCAAACCCACGAGGCCGACTGCTGCTCTCAAGGTGAGGGATGGCGGAGGAGCTTTGGGAAAATGACGTGTGGTGTGCAGGTGGCAGCTACATGCCTGTTCCAAATACTCACACCATGCTGCTAAGTTGCCTTTATTGATTTCTTTAAAAAAAAATCAACGTGAAGCACAAAAAACAATGCCGGCTGTTTCTCCGGTGGGAAGAGAGGGGTCTGTATTCTGCCCTGACCCCTTTGTTGTTGTGCTCCCCCGCTTTTCTCACAGAGCTCCGTCGTTGCCAGGGCGACCTGGTGGAGCTGAACCAATTGGTCCAGAGGCTGCAGTTCCTGGAGAGTGGCCAGCCCATCACCAACGGCGACCTGGAGCGCAGGATAAGTATGCAGGTGAGTCCTGTTCAGCCCTCTGCGCCGCGGTCTTCTCCCAGAGGCACAGTGGCCTGCCCCCCACAGTTTTAACAGGCTGCCCTGTCATACTCCACCGCACTGCTGCTCGCATAGGATTGTAGAGAACAAGTCACCCTGCTGTCTCCGTGGCAACATTTCTACTCAGGTCAAATGAGGATTTGGACTACAGAATGTGGGACTTCGTGCCCTCATTTGACATAATATTCTCACCACATTCCTGTAATGATGTCATGGTCTGGGAACAGCCCAGCAATGTTCCGAGAATATTATGTGTTGGGTGGATCAGCGTTATGCCAAGTAACATGTTAAGTATTTGAATGCTAAGAAAAGTATGTTGCCTATTGATATCTAGTACTTACTCTAGCTACTGTGTTGCACTTGTGTACCACTGTAATTATCACATCGTAAAGCAAATAAACCTTAAGGTGAAGTTGTTTTCCTTAGTTTTCTGTAGGTCAAGTGCAAGGGGTGTTTAGGTGTATGCATTATTGCTGTGAATTTCTGTATGGTGTGTTGAACATACCCTGCTATGTCTCCCTCCAGAATCTCACACTAGACAAGCCCAAGAAGAAGTCTAGTAAAGGCTGGGGCCATTCTCGTACCCTTTCCAGGGTGGAGGCCCTTGGTGTGAGTACTACATTTTTAATCATTCTGAACGTTTTGCAATGTCCTGTCTACCAACACAGAGATTAAATTCTCAGTGAAATGTGTTTAAATGTTTATAAAATTCCATTTCCAACTTTACATCTGTAAATATTCTATCTGTAAATACTTTTTTTTGTGTAATTGGCAGCAATTTTAAATGTCTAAAACAAATTGTCTAGTAAGAATTATGTAAATGCCCAGCAAAAAAATTAATTCTGACATTTCACATATGGTCTACTGTTCCTTTTGGCAGAAAGGTGACCGCTGGCATATTTTGGATAATGAGGACTGCCAGACAGTCTAACTGCTGTCTAATAGTCATTTACTGATATCATTTCGTTGTGTTATCAATCAGATAGAAGGGATTAACAGAACAGATGGAGGTATTATTTCAGCTTTAAATCCTCCCTGACAAGTAAAGGAATGCTTTTAATAATTGCGTTCTTAGAGGCATTCATTTTTTCCCTAAATATAAAAAATTCTCCAAATATCCCCTCTGTGAAATGATAACATAGCCTGACACCCCTTCATTCGCCATCTCCCCCTCACAGCTTTCCTCCAGTCACCTGAGCACTTCCTCACACCTGGGGGCCTCGGTTCAGTCCATCCCGGACTACGTCTACTCTCAGCTCTCCACACCGGGCATCGTGTCCCCCGAGGGCAAGAAGGTCCAGAAAGACATCTGCCTGCTGGCAGAGAGGGGTGAGTGTCGCCCTCGCTGGGCAGGAGTGGGTGGCAGTGGCTCATCTATCACTGGAGCCCTTTAGATGGAGCAAGGCCCTGCTTAAGCAAAACTGACAGTCTCTCTACTGTATTTGATGACCGTGATATGTGTTGTAACTGATGTAAGTAATAGTGCCAGATGCCAGACCATGGTTAAGAGGCACAGAGCGAGATGGAAGAATTATGCAGAACCGGGCATTTTGTTCAGCAACAAGCAAATGCATTTAATGCAGTGCAATGTAATGATTTAATATGTGTATTTTTGCAACAAATACCTGTAATATGTAAAATACATGCAAGAGTGTAGTTCTTGCCACACCCCTTGCCAGTCCAGGAACAGAGGTTGAATCTGGGGGCCGGGAGTCTGGTCCAAATAAAACTCCATGAGTGACATTACTTTTCACTGTATGACCAGAGTGTGGGTGATGTTCTGACACGCCCTGTCCCATTCCATAGTGCACAACTCTTTGCGGTCGGTGCAGGAGACCCTGGCCCAGGAGCGGGAGAAACTACGGACTGCCTGGACCAGGCCCGACCTCCGCCAGTACACCTCCCAACAGCTGGCCACGCTGTGCACCACCCTCTCCGAGGTGAGAACCCCCCCTGCCCATACCTTGCAGCCCAAAATGTCTGCCTCCTTATAGTGGACTCGTGTAGGTTTTACATTGTGCAGAGCTGCAGTGTGTGGTGGATACATTAGTGTGGTCATTAGTGGGGTTCATGTGTGGTCTGACACGGTTCAGGTGGGTGGAATCCTGTTGATGTCCTAGCCCTCCTGCTTGTGATTGCGGTCAAGTTGACCGTCTTGGCCAAGGGCTGTCCGGAGTTGAGCGCGTTGACTTTTAGCTCGATCACACCTGTGCTTTTTCTTGCTACACCACTCCTGTACTTCAAGGTAGACCTTCTAAAAAACCAAAATGCGTTAAACAGTTTTTCTGTGTTGACAGTGTGAACTGTCTTGAGAAGTGGGGTTTTCTGTTCTTTTGTGTAAAAGCATAAATCTGCCTGGATGGATCTAAAATACAGGAGTGATTGACTGGTATTGCACAGCTCTGTCTCTGGGCACTATGAAAGGAGACTTTTTGTTCTCTAGGGAGAACAGGTTAGGCCGGCTCGGCTGGGATGCAAGGAACCTGTGAAGGGTGGGGGATGGCTTTTTGGGGATAATTCACAAAGTTTACAGAAACCAACAGAGCAAAAAACAGATGGGACTACCCAAACCACAGTCAAAAGCATTCAAGTTTCCAGCAACCAAGTAAACTGTTTTGTGCAGTACCCTTAGTAATGCGATTTTCACCAATTTCACCCTCAGAAACAATCCTAATTAATCTTCTGATGAACAGTTCTGCTGATGTTACTTCATTACATTACTATTGGCACTTCAAACTGTATATGTAGAATATGTATAGTGCAGCGTTTCCCAAACCTCTCCTGGAGGACCCCTTGTACTGCATGTTTTAGATCTCCCCCTGCTCCAACACAGCTGATTTAAATGATCAGTTTGTTATTAAGCAGCTTCAGGAGTTCATAATGAGTTGAGCATGGAGGAGAGAAGATATTAAATTCTGATAGCGGATTAAGGAAGCAGGAGCTGTCATTTCTTTGGATGTCCCTTTTTAACATTATTGATCTTAATGTGACAGTAATATTGACCTGCAAGCAACTCTTGATTCGTGTGCAATCAGATTGCAGACTGTTGTCCCTTTGATTCAGCTTGTTCTGTATAGGTTCCCTCTAGTGGTCAGTGTGTGACACTATCAAAACCCCTTCCTTTACATATGTTAATTTGATGTTGATCAGTTTCGACAGACTCTAGGGAAGACAAATGCCTAGTACAACTGAGCTGTGAGCACAGCCCATTTCTGTGAAGACTGACTGTGAAAAACATCGAGACTTAGGAAGAGTAGAGCAACATAACAGTTGTTTGGTCTTTTTGTGTCTGCGTCTCCATCTGTGTCTGCTTGCGTGTGTGTCCACAGTTGGAGATGAAGTCCCGTCTGACCAAAGTCCACTCGCTGTCCTTGTCTTCGGACTCCTCGGATGAGTCGTTCTGCACCGTCAACCAGGAGCAGGTGTGTCCTCACTGCATGCCATGTCCTCTGTCTCTCCACAAGGACACAAGCACAAGCCTCCTCTGCCATTCTAAGTCTAGGACTAGTCTTTCTGCAGTTTACTCATCTTTAACTCGTGTTTCTCCCTCTCTTTGTGTGATAACAATAAATAAGAATTTTATTACTGTCTTGCTGTTCTTTACCTCATGCTTCTCCATCTTCATTTCACATGTTGTGGCACCTGGTTCTTGTTGCCAGTGTTGCAGCGTCATGCATTGACACTTAAACTAAAGTGTGGCTCAGCGTTCTCGTTCTCTGTACTGTTGTCTCTGTTGCCTTTTTATGTCCAGCTGTCTTAAGTCGCCCAGGCAGAGAGCATCTGCTAATGAATAAATGTAAATTTCTCCATTGGGACATGCTTTTTTTCCTTTCTTTTATTCTGTTCCTGTCTTTGTCTTATCCTCTCATCTGTTGCTGTTATTTCACCATTGTTTTTCCTTCCTCTCCCCTTCTGCCTTCATCCCTCCATCCAGCCCACGCCATCCCTAGGTCGCCACTCTCTCCGCACGCCCTCCGTGGCCGAATCGGCGGCAGAATACTACGATGCGAGCGATGTCACTGCTCAAGAGAATTCACCGGAAAACGAAGTGTCGGATGAGTCCGGAATGAGCGACATCACCACCAGCAACTCTGAGCCTGAAGAGGGACAAGGTGAGCTCTCCCTTCCCATTTGTCTCAAGAGTCCCATTAAAGGTACAGGAATGGCTAGCATGATCAACCAGAGAGAGGCCAGTATTTTTAAAAGCACTGCAAAGCATTCTGGCATGGTGTCAATTCAACTCAGAGAGACAGGCTTTCTTGGTATATTACACACCAAAATAAAAATTAAAATGCAGCTACATTGGGCAAGGTGACTGCTTGTTACAAAGTGGCCTGCTTAACATCAAAAACTTTATATTAAACAGTGACTTTGACTTGGTTACCTCGAAGATATTCTATTATGGTGTGCCAATTGTCTGCATTGTCTCATCTGCAAGTACAAGCAGCATTATAACCATATCTAAACTTACATGAACTTCATCTAAAGTCATTATTTGAATAAGACGTGGAGAGTGAATCAGTTGCTGATCGAAACCTTATTTACTCTTAGTTCAGTCAAGAAGTCTAAGTGTATCTCCCACCCCTCATGTTTTAACATCCTCTCAAAAATGGCCATTCTCCTCACACCAGTGACGTCCACCCAGGACTACCGTGCCAGCGTCTCCAGCGCGCCCGACGTGCTGAACGTCATCCCCAAGGACACGGGCCACCGCACCACGCTGCCCGCCACCTGCCCCGACAACAGCCACATCGGCCTCATGACCATCCTGTACAACAACATCGGCAAGGACCTCTCCCGCGTCTCCATGCCGGCCGCGCTCAACGAGCCCCTGTGCCTCATGCAGAGACTGTGCGAGGAGCTGGAGTACTCGGAGCTGCTGGACACGGCCAATCGCACCGAGGACCCCTATGAAAGGATGGTAGGTCCCGTCTGTGTGTCTGTCTGTCTTTCTGTGTGTACGTGTGTCTGTGTCCATGCCTGTCTCCATATGGCTGTATCCCAAGATTCCATTATACTCTCTTCGACCCAGTTACATAGAATTCAGGACTTTCAGGGTTCAAACATTTAAATATCATCCTTTTGTTATTTAATGAAGACAAATGTATTTGATGAATTGTTTGAGAGGGTATTTAATAGAATAATGATCAAACCGATAGTGACAATTCCAAGTGATTTGACTAATAAACAAGATGGTAATGGTCAAAAATTCTTACGGGAAAAAAAATCTTCCTAGGGCTTTATTATGAGAGCTCTATTTCATTAATGTGCCTGATTAATTGTCCTAGTGTTAGTTGAGTGTGTTTTTCAGAACTGTTGTGATAATTAAGTTGCTTACTGGATACTCTTGTCCAGACTGAAAATTTTTGTAAGCCATGAGTACTACATAGCTCATTTATGTTGCTAGAACTTTGCAAAGCTAATAAAATAAAGTCATTTGCTCAGCTGAGGTACGCTTACTATTTTCCCTGGCCTCTCTACTGTGCAGGTTTACATCGCAGCCTTCTCCATCTCTGGCTATGCCTGGGCGAGCTACCGTAACCGCTACAAGCCCTTCAACCCCATCCTGGGGGAGACCTTCGAGTGCATACGTGAGGATCGCGGTTTCCGCTACGTCAGTGAGCAGGTGAGACCAGCACCAGTCCAGGATGTTAAGAAATGCTTTCTGATGGTACAGAGAACCTGGTTTACAGCAGGTGTTTGTAGTCGGTTTTGCAGTGCACATTCCAGAATCATCATAAAAGCTGTGTGGTTCTCACCTTCTGAATAATTTAAAAGATGCATCAAACATTCTTTCTCATGTTGAAAATGTGAATGTTCTTGGAGCTGGGATTTTGAGATTCTTTTACAAGTGTTTACCCAAATTACCCAGATGGGTCTAAAATGCATGAATGACTTGAAATGCTGTTGCAAAATTTTGTCTCTGAGCAGATGCACAAGATTGTGTGTGTGTGTGTGTGTGTGTGTGTGTGTGTGTGTGTGTGTGTGTGTATACACACAAATTGTGCAAAATGGTATGTCTACCCCACTGTCATGCTCACATAAATGTGTGTCTCCAGGTGAGCCACCATCCCCCCATCTCTGCCTGCCATGCTGAATCAGAGAATTTCTCCTTCTGGCAAGGTAAGTGTTCTCTGTAAAAGGTTCTTTGTGCTGAACCTGTAAACAGTATCCTGATTTATCAGTGAGCAAACCAAGCCTGTCTCCTCTTCATGTTCTAACCAATTGTGTAATTAAGTGGTTTTGTGTTCATTGTAAAAACAATGCAGCATTTGCCCTCTAGATTATTGGGGGGAAAGGAAGTGCAGGTGGAAAGTGCCCACTCTGACAATGTGCTCTCTCCAACAGACCAGCGATGGAAGAACAAGTTTTGGGGCAAGTCTTTGGAGGTGATCCCCACTGGAATGGTGAACGTGACTCTTCCTCGGTGAGTGCTAGTCCTCCTGGAGCTATAGAAGGCAGGAATGACAGGCTTCAGGTTCAAACCATGTCTTTACATGAAAGCTCTTTAGAAGAGAATTGCAATGGATTGGACTTGTCTGTTGACTGGAGAGAAAGTGACTGGTAAGCAACTTTAATGAATATGGAGCCACTTTGTTCTGAAGTGCAAGAGTCACATATCCCTGCCCTTTGTGAGGAGCAATAGTCAACATATCCTCATGAGTAAGAGTAGCTCTTATACCAAATGAATCATCAGTCACTACCACTCAGTTCCTCATGTGGAGCAATGAAAGCATTTTGTAAGCAAGTAAGGCATTTGCTATAAGCATTTTTCAGTGCTTGACAGCACTGCCGTTCCACTCTTAAAAGTCCCATCGCCTGACTCCGTTGTCATTGATTTTTCTATCTTAATCTCTGTGCTCCCGTGCAGGTTTGGAGATCATTACGAATGGAACAAGGTGGTGACCTGCATCCACAACGTCCTGAGCCAGCAGCGTTGGCTGGAGCACTACGGCGAGGTCATCATCCGCAACCTCAACAGCTCCGTCTGCACATGCAAGATCACCTTTGTCAAGGTGAGCCCTGCCAAACGGAAGCTGTGACATGGTTCCAAATTTGCACAATAGTGTCCACCCATTTATTTTACCTGATAGACTTTATAGGGCCACACAGAAATTTGGAGCTGTCCAGCACCTATAGCCCACAGATGGGTCTAGATCAGAGCAAATGGGTTTGTCTACCTCTCTCAGTGGTAAAACAGCTGTGGCATTGGATTCTGTGATGCAAAGTTTCAGAGTCCAGTACTTCTATCACTGCAGACAAACCTCCCTGAAAGAGGCTGTTATGGAGCAGTGCTTATTGCATTAGTGGGTCATGAGTTCAAGTGGATATGCTGCTGTTGAACCAAATACTTCAGTTTTATTCCATACAGATCCTGTAGTTTAAATCCAGTCCTGTCTGTATAATATAGATACTGAAGTAATATATTCACAATGTCTAGTGTAAACTGGGTCATCTGTAGGGACACACAAGTTACAAATGAGCTATCATTATGTAAAATCCGCTCTGCACTCTTGATGGATGGTTCATTTTTCTAGCCTGCTGTTCCTGTGTGAGACTGTGTCAGTGGTGTTTCTGCCATTATTCCCAATCATATTTGACTAATGCACCACCCCTTTCGCCCTCAACAGTCCAGCTACTGGAACTCTGACGCAACAAGGAACGAAATACAGGGGCAGGTCCTCAACGAGGCCGGAGAGGTTGTCCACCGATTTGGGGGCCTGTGGCATGAGGGCATCTTCTGTGACACGCTGCCTGTGCCCCAGTGCATCTGGAAGCCCAGTGAGTACTAACCGCCCTCCTTAGCCCCTCACATGTATATGCTGTAACCACAACAGGACTAGGTCCATCCAGGCATTACAAATATGACTAAAATCTCTGAAATGTACCTCCAGTCCTAATGTTGCATCCTAATGTTCCACACCAAAGCTGAATTCTGTCTAGTTGGAGACCAAAAGAACATGACCAAGGTGTCATTCTTGGCTCCATTTTCACTGCTGACCAAGGTTCTGGATACTTTCTGCATCCAAAATCTGAGCCATGATCAACTTTACCAATGCTAATCTTAACATAGCAACTAACATAGGGAAAAGGAGACACTGCTGTTGTGACAAGCATGGGCTTTGTTGTTCTCCTGCAGACCCACAGCCTGAAAACTACTTCCAGTACTATGGCTTCTCGCGCTTCGCCATGGCGCTGAATGAGCTGACCCCTGAAATGAGGCCTCTGCTGCCTCCGACGGACACCCGTTTTCGTCCAGACCAGAGGTGAGTGGCTATTCCTCTATGCCGTGGACAACCTTATCCTAAATCAAATCAAACTTTCTTCCAACAGAGAAGGTCTATATCTGTGATTGGTTTGTATTTTACATGCTATGTTCCTGTGTGCTAGCCATTGCTCAGATGTTTTTACTTTTTTTTTTTTCTTTCTTCAATAAATGTTACTTGTCATTGTATCTGAAAAGTGTACTGGAGATGCTAGCTCAATTCAATCCCATTCAATATTCCATGCATTTTTAAATGAGCAACTCATAGGGTTGATTTGAGCACCTGACCATGTAAGGCTTCAGTAAGGCACTTAATTTTTTAAATGCAATGAAACTAGAAGTTAAGCCCTGGAGGACTAGGGTGATCATTCTGTGTCTACTGTGTTAGCCATGTGTATGCCATTGAGCCAATTCCTCATGTCTGTGCAGCACAGGACTTTACGGTGGCTGACAACCTCTCTACTCTCTAGGCTCTTGGAGGAGGGTAAGGTGAATGAGGCAGACAAGAAGAAGGATGAGGTGGAGGAGAAACAGAGGAGTCGGCGGAAGGCCATGGAGAAGAGAGGAGAGCCCCACATGCCACGTTTCTTCGTGTGAGTCCCAAATTTCCATGGCAGGGTTCCCACTCAGTATTGCATGGACCAGTGTTCTCTCACAAATGCTAAGGCGCATCAACTTCGCGCAAGCAGACACCCTGCCATGCAGACTGAGCAATTATCAGTTTGCCATTGAGCTGCTGGGGTTGGCCTTGTAACTCTGAAGGCAGTGCTGGAAGCCTGATGCTAAATGTATAACATACAGCCACATGATGTCACCGAAATGACAAGCTAAGAAGGAATAAATGGCCCATTCTCACCATTAACATGTTTACTGTATGCTCTTTGATATGATTTTTGTTTGAAATGGTTTGCAGTCTCATTTTGAAGCTGCCATCTTAATGTAGCCTGTAACACTGCTTCCTCTTTTTTTTTTTTTTTAGGAAATCACTTGATGCCAATGGCAGGGATGTGTGGCTGAATAACGGAACCTACTGGAAAATCCGGGAGGAGCCGGGATTCGCAAACACGGAAAATCTCGACCTTTGGTGAAGCACTCCACAGCCGGTCTTCTGTTGTCAAGGACTGAAGTGGGACACTTGTGTATTATAGCTAAATGTTGTGTTCATAGACTGTGTCATTGTGTCATTTTACGAGGGTGTGAGGTGGGAGGTGGAATGCATAACCCAGCATGGAGGAGCTGCTCTGAGCTGCCAGGGGAGCAGGGATCATGCTGAGAGGGAAGATGGAAGGACAGTTTTGGAGGCTTCGGGCCTCCTGAGTAACGGGCCAGATCCTACCCATGAACACGTTCATGCTCGCTTCACAATTGCAGAAACCCCCAGGATCGAGGGCCAAGGCTAATGCAATCCAACTTTCCTAGTCTCTACGTACCATAGCTGCTACAGCCAGGAAAGTGTATATTGAGTCAAGGAAAAAATAAGGGTTTTTGTTGTTTTAACATTCCTATTTATATATTTTTATGAAGGGACTGTTTAGTCAATTGTGATTTATTTAAAGGACATAATGTACTTTTTTGTGTCATTCTGTGTTACTCTACCAAAATTGACATTGCATTTTAAGACTGTTATCGGGGGTTTACATTTACACAGACAATGAAGGTTGAGTACTTTATGGGCCTTACTATGAATTCTTGTGTTTACTTGCAAATTGTAGTTGTCTTTAATGAGGTCTTTTTTTGTTGAGTGGTACACTGGTGTGTTAAAGCACATATGAAACCTCCCATCTTCACCTCTGTGCTGGAAGAAGAAGTAGTCTTAATGTTGCACAGGTCATCTTGGTCATTTATTGTGGAAGGACCAAGTTTGCATGCTCTGTAAATTTCTTAAATATCTCTGTGAACTGACTTTATGGAAATGTTTTTATGGTGATGTTGGTAAAGTCTGAGCCTTGTTTTCAGTTGATACTATGAAGTTTTTTTTTATGGATGTCTCAACAGCAGGTTCAAGAGAAGAGGACATTATAGAACCAGTATGAAATATTCAGTTATTTTAGACTTAAATGTCTGTATATGTGACTCATCAAAGACTAGCTCAGGTTTAAATAAATATTAAAATAAAATTCAATGAAAGTGGTCTGAAAGAGTGCTCCTTTAATATTCCGATGAACTGATTAACCAATTTGCCATTCTGTTTTAGTTTTAGTTGTTCCTCTGAAAGTTAAAAAGGACATTTGTTGCTTCTTCAATGGGTAGTTGGGGGTAAGGATCAAAACTTACAATTATATGGGCTCTCACATTCTTCTTACAGCTCTGAAGGGATTGAGATAGAGGGAAATACAAAATCCAGCAGATTTTCCAGGAGATAAACTGAAAGTGGAAAAATGACAATTAGTAAAATCATTACATTATAAGGCAAGCTAGAGATCCAGGGGCTGCTTGAGGAGCAGCAGAGACCCAGATGAGGGAAGTGCAACACCAACTGGCAAATGAAAATGACTTTATCGCTTTGGTACAACATGCAAGCTGAAGATGTGGTGTGCGGACCAAGATGCATGAAGCCTTTCAACAGATCCCGCAAAAGGAGAGCAGTCTGTCCACAGCCCAATTGGAGCGGTAAAAAGCGTAAAGCATTAAGCACAAGAGTACAAATGCGGAGTCAATTCAACAACGAGTACTGTCTGCCACATTCAATGACGTGACGGGACGGTGGGGGACCTAATATTATTTATTAATTTTATGAAAAAACTGTATCACAGTATCACATATCACATACGAACGTTCACGACGGATATTCCATGAGGGTAATGTTTTGCAGAGTGAAACTTGGAATTCTGTATGATATATTCTGCTGTATCTATTATGTTCCTATGCCTTTGTACGGAACTACTTCTCTTAATGTATAAACTATACGTATTTTGCCATGGCTACGTTTTATTTTGGTCTAAAAAAAATAATTTGGAAAATAAACGAATGAATGAATAACTAAGCATAAGCACCCGGATGTTCAGAGAATTAACAGTTTCGCAAGATTCGTCTGACAAATCTCTCCATGAAAATTAATACGAAAATGGCTACAGTTTTCATTTACTATACCATTATTATACACGACATTTACAGATGAATTCATTCATATGTCGTTTTTTAACTGAATATTTTAATTGTTTGTGATTCCGCTCCCGCTCAGTCGTCGCGAATCTAATAAGTGAAACAACAGGTTTTCAGAAGCGGAGAGGAAGGAAGCGCTTTTGCGAACAAAGGAGCTGCTGGGGTGAGTTTATCTTGCGCTCTCGAAAAGGGAAAATTTGTTTTCATATTAAATATAAGTCATTTATAGATTATTCGTTAATTTGTCATTATTTTTGTTCCTAGAATGCCCAGTAATGTTTTATTTCCCTCTGAGTTTGTGAGCATTTAATGGACGATGCGTTGTAGCCATTCATTTTTGCTTGCTTCGCTAACTGGCTAGGTACAGTGCCTGAAACGATTCCTTTTTTCGCTAGCTGCAGTATTACATTTAGCTCGCTGGCTATGCATTTGCATCTGTATTTTAACCTTTCATCATGGCTAGTAAGCTTACTAGCTACTTAACCAGCTAGCTAGTCCATTGTTGGGCGTCTACCCACACTTTAACGGTAGTTAGCTCATAGCAAGGGCATCGAAAAATCATTGCGTGGAGTGCAGCTACAGTCTGTCTTGATAGTTGGTTTATTAACGGACTGAAATTGGGGTTAGATAGGTTAGCTATATAAATGGTAACTCGGGCGAGTTAGCTGGGTAATCAAGGTTTGTACTCGACTGAAAAACACAGCTAGTAGCACGTTGGCTGCGTAGTTGTCTTACAATTGCTAGCATGCCTGATTACTAGCGTTATTTTATTATTGGCTAACAAATTTTCGAACCCAAAATGAGCCATCGAAGACGTTTGTTGTCAAAATCGGCAGGTGGTAACTTAAACTTGCTAGCCAGCTAGCCGATGGACACAATGAAACACGTTATAGTCCATATATTGGCGACGGATTTTTAATGTACGCCTGCAAAATTTTTGTCAGTGTTATTGTGCAGTGTTCCCTGAAATGTTTTCCTGTTTTAATCCGAATTGAAATCAGCGTGAATATGTGGACTATAGCCAGCACAGCCGCCTGTGTGGTTCGTGGCTGAGGAAAGGTGTCTTTTCTTGTTACCTCCATTACCAGGCTGCACTGATGCTGTGAATTGTTGACGAACTCAAGTACGTTGCCTGTTAAGAATCATCATTTGGCATCATTGGCATCTCTTTTCAGATGGAGAAGAAGCGCAGTGGTTTTAAGTCTGAAGCGCACTAAAGTGCTTTTTTTCCATTCTAAAACGATTTATTTATTCCAGACTCAATGACCGGAATAGCCTGATATCTTCCGTCCGTCATCAAGATGTCAAGTAAGGAACTTCAGTTAATGTGGTATGAT
The DNA here is from genome assembly GCF_013368585.1 of Megalops cyprinoides. Lineage (NCBI taxonomy): Eukaryota > Metazoa > Chordata > Actinopteri > Elopiformes > Megalopidae > Megalops > Megalops cyprinoides. The sequence goes on from NC_050601.1 coordinate 19,871,636, forward strand.
TGTAGAGGCAGTCGAATAACCTCTCTTGTAGGCTGTTTACTCTAGATCTGTCTCTTGTTGCTTCCCATTGATAGAACTCGGCCCATCAAGGCCTTTCTTTTTTTACCCCGCCAATAATAATTATTACTTTATGACCCTTTTATGAATTGAAGACACAAAAATATTAAGTTTCTCACTAAAAAAAACAACAATTAAAGGGAACTCCTTGCCTCTCATTTGTGTCTTCCATTTTTTCCCCTCATGCAGAAAGGCCATCTTATGCCCCTCCCCCCACCCCAGCCCCCACTACAGTAAGTATCCCAAAAGCTGTGACAGGGGGCTTCCTATATCCACAGGGGCTCATGTCATCTCTTCTGTACTGGAGTCGTCTTCAATGGCTAGGGCATTGTAATAACAAATTGAGTCCGTTGCAGTGGGTATTAATTACCCATCAGCCTCTGTGAGCAGCTGGAAAGGTGTGCATAGTGGAAGTGGCCAGGATTCCCCCTGAAGTTCCTTCCTAAGTTGCTGTCTGTAACTGTTTCAACTTCATCCGATTCACCTGTCGCTCCCTTGGGTTAAGGCTTTGATCTCCACAGATTGTTGTAAACATGGTAACTGTAACGGTGATTGATGTTCTTTCCTACGCGGAGTGTCAATAATGCCAACGTAAAAACCGACATTGCTGCTTTGAGGATTATTGCTTTTGCATGACTATATGCGAACCATTCTTTTAAATTTGGGTTTTATCCCTCCATTCATTGTGTTTTTTGTCCTCCCCCTCCCCCCTCTTTGTTTGTGTCATTTCTCATTTGTGTTTTTGTCTCATTTGTTTTCATCAGCAAATGCCCAACACCCCTGGGTTTGTGGGATACAACCCATACAGCCATCTGGCCTACAACAACTACAGGCTTGGAGGGAACCCAGGCAGCAACAGCAGGGTAACGGTAGGACCAATGATAACAAAAACAGATGAATAAACTGGACTAAATATAGCAAACAGCAAAATAAAAACAAAACAATTTGGAAAGGATAGACAGGGAAAAGGTGTTTAGGCCTCCTCTTAGAAGCTTCTTGACAAGTTTTCTGTAGTGAATTGATGACCAGTCTTCCTGACCTATCTGGAACCGAGCTTGCGCTAAACCATGCATTCCTCATTTCATTTCAGATGTTCACGATTAACATGTAGTTCAGTCTTCCTCATATTTACATTTACATTTACATTTATTTATTTATATATATAAATCTGCACCAGCAATTAGAGATGGACGTCCTGTCACCGACTGACAGTTAATCGTTCCTCAGACGTGTCGTCTGTTCTTTCCGCTACACCACCACCACCACCCAAAACTCCAGCCACCCATCCACCCCCACTGCCCTGTCTTACGTAGGAGATATTTTTGTGTACCTGCCTGGCATCATTATCCCCCCCTCCCCCACCCCCAATACTGACAGCCATGCAAACAGTGATGTGGTGTCATTGCTGTCACTATGGTATCCGAGGCCCATTGCTTAGCATGGCTTCCGCTGCGTATGACCTGCTGTTTCATTCCAGTGACCTCATTCACTATTAGCACTGTAGCACCCGAGGCCCTGTCAGCGGTGCAGCATGTTAAGTGTGTCTCACTGACCGCTCTTAATTCAGGCAGACGTGACATTCTTGTTCCAAAAGACACAGATGGTAAGACACAAACTTACGCCTTAAGTTTTGTGTGGGGGGTAAAAAACAATGAATATAGAAAACGTTTTGATGAGGTTTCCTTTATTTTAGTTTCGGATTTCCCAGCCTCCAAGCAGTTTATCACGTTGTCACTGTGCCCCCCCCCCCCCCCCCCCCCCCACACAGGGAATTAGTTTGGGTTGTGTTCAGTCATTAAGCAGACACTGCACTTATTGGTGTCGTTTGTATTCCATTCTCAGAATTCGTCAGGGATTACAATTCCAAAACCACCGAAGCCCCCCGACAAGCCGTTGATGCCCTACATGCGATACAGCAGGAAGGTAAGAGCCTCGCACCGACGCTGTTTGTTTGTATTGGGGCGGAGGGGGTGGGACCAGATGGACCGGACCGAATGTCAGCGCTCCGAGAGCCTGACGTCCTGCCATCGTCAGGCTTTGTCTATTCTCTGACTTGTGGGTGTGTGTTTTCCATCTGTTGTAAAGAGCAAGGTTAAACCATATGGCCGCCTCTGGTTTGTGACCTCTCTGCTCAGATTATTTTTTCTGTATTGACCCCCAAGCACCATGTCTGGTTCTCATCATCAGGTTTGGGACCAAGTAAAAGCCTCCAATCCAGATCTGAAGCTATGGGAAATTGGGAAGATTATCGGTGGCATGTGGAGAGACCTCACTGATGAGGAGAAACAGGACTACTTGAATGAATACGAAGCAGAGAAGGTTGGTTTACAGGGTGTGGCAGATTGGTTTGACCTGGGGGATGTTTGGGGAGCGTGGAAGTGAGAAACATTTCTTTCCCACACTGCCTTCCCTCAGTGATTTAAGGGGAAGGTACCAGATACAATAGGCATTTTAGTAGATTCACTCTATTCAGAATTGTTTTTTTTTACAGAGATGCTCCTAAGTTATATTAAAAATTGAGTGTAGGTAAAATGTTATTCTAAAATTTTAAACCACAATTTAAGAAATTTAGAAGCCCTATTAACAAGCAAAAAGTCTTGTTCCAGTTATAAAATAGATTAGATTTGAAGGGATGAAATGAATTTACTCTGGTTCTGTGGCTCATCCATTAGCAGTAGCAACAGCTGTTAGCTTTAAGAAATCCAAGCCCTTTAGTTGTGGGCTGGGGACTTTGAGCAGACAGATTTGTTACACATACAAAGAATTAATTTAAGTTTATGTCAGTGTTTTTCCAGAGTATCACACTTGTCTCATTAATATTGTTTATTGAATAATAGTAATTTAACATTAGTCTGTTCGAAAATATTTCACATGCTCTCTGAATACAAAAACCCTGTGTTACTCACTTATACATGTCATATATTACTAATTAGCCAGTACATACAAACCTAATTTTGGCATCAGTATAACACCAACCTCAGTTTAGACCCCGTTAGAGCAAAGAGGCACCGTTACAAACCATTACTACCCCAGAAATTGGCACTGTGACTTCCCATTTTGTCATCCCAAGAGAATGTTGGCTTTCAGAGTTCTTGTGTCACGTGAAAAACTCTCATGTGCTGTAAAGTGGCAGTGAACGCATGAGTGACTCTGCATGGCTACTCTGTTGCAGGCCATTTACGTACAGTATGTGTGTAAGTGCTGCACCATGAGTTTGTCCAAATCATACCTGTCACCCCCACCCTGTCTCCGTGTGTAGCGTATATGATCGTGTTGTCTGAAATTAAAATTGGTCGACTGTTTCTTACCAGCTGCACAATTTTCCCCTCATTCCATCAGTACTTTGGATGTATGTAGTATGGGTAGTAATTTCCTTTGCACCTTACATTTACTAGCATGAATCACTAGCACTTTTAATACAAGTTATATTAAGTAATGGAATAATACTAAGCAGTCACTGCTTTTTTGTTATGGTTAAAGTTTTTTTTGTTTGTTTGAGATATTGTGTTTTTGTACTGAATCTTTTGGGTTAGAGCGATACTGTGCTGAAGAATTCCTAAACTTAAAACGACAAGATGTTCTCTGAGATGTGTACACACACACATAGACCCAGGAACAGACATGCTGCCACAAACCCTAATGATGCTGCATAATTGTAAAGGAACAAGCGTAATTTTGAATTAAATAGGATGGCGTACATAGTGGTTTAACTGTACACTCGTTGCACTTTCTAAACGGAAGTTTGCTAGTGGCAGACATCTGTAAATATGTTTAATTACATAAAGTGTTGGTGGGTATCGGTTTGCGGTTAGTCCCAACCTTATACATTACAGTACATCTCATAAGTGCAATGGCTTGAAGCAAGAGAAACTGTTCGTCTCGCATATTCGGAAATGGAGCAAATGGAATTATGTAGCTAGGGGGCAGACAGAGGAGCTGAATGAGAATGAAGTGCAGTAGTCAGTATGACATCGATCAGGCGGCATGAATCCTCCCCTCTACAGTGAGGTAATGTATTAAGCACAGGCTGAAACAGAGAGTGCTCTGTTCTGAGGAGACACGTTTGCTGTCTGAGGTGAAGCAGTAGGTGTGTTGTTGGGAATCTAGATGTACCAGTGAGTTTCAGACCAGTGTAAATATCCAGTAGAAGGTTTGCGGTCTCAAAGAATGAATCAGTATATGAGCAGGGTGATCATTGTAAAATGTGGAGGGGCTTGATTTTTTATTGATTTGGAAAGTACAGGAGCATAAGCACAAAGGACAGTATTAGACATTGCTGCAGTTGCTGTGGACTGTACATGTAAAGCACAGTCAGCCACATTATATTCAGCAGGTGTGCCACCCTCTACATATCCTTTGCTTCTTGGCTGAAGCTGAGTGGTGCTGGGTGTGGTTAGCACTTGGATGGGAGGCTTCCAGAGGAAAGACCAAGTTGCCACTGGAAGTGGGTGCAGGTGGAAACAGTCTTCCCCCCTGGCCCAAGCAGGATTGTCGTGATGGGGGGGGCGTGTCCTTCGGGACTGCCCTAGTTACAGCATGGAAGCGGCACTGGCTGCCGAGGGGCAGCGCTACTGCAGTGCGTTACTGATGCGTGGAGTGAGCCCCTGTCCGCTGCGCTGCGCTGGGCCGCGCGGCCGCACGCCTCTGACGGGCCTGTCTCTCCGTCTCCGCAGATCGAGTACAATGAGTCCATGAAAGCCTACCACAACTCCCCGGCCTACCTGGCCTATGTCAACGCCAAGAGCCGCGCGGAGGCGGCCCTGGAGGAGGAGAGCCGCCAGCGGCAGTCGCGCATCGACAAGGGCGAGCCCTACATGAGCATCCAGCCCGCTGAGGACCCCGACGGTACGAGCCGGGCGCCAGCCTCTGCCTGTCACCTGCCCAATTACCACAACACACTGTTTCACAGCTTTCTGCAGCAATTACTCTACTATTTTCTGTACCCTTTGAATATGTATTTATATTTCCTGGGTCTCCATCTAAATATAGCAGGTAAAACATAAGACTTTTTTTGGATCAGAAGATGGTGCTTTTAAACACACAGGCCTACAGAAGACAATAACCATTCCAAAACCCTGTGGCGCAGTTGAGCCCGTTTAGCATACTGTAAGATGCAGCTGTAACGGAAATGTTGTAGGCAAATGGTCTGTGGTGCCATAGTATTCCTACAGAGCAGCGAAATGTTGGGAGGGCTTGATTGCAGTGCTGGGTACTACTCGCTGTTTAGCTGGAAGTAAGATTGGAAGTTTGGAACCGAGTTAAATACGTTAAATAGAAACCTCCCTCACTGCTGTGCTCTGTATTTCAAAGGCAGGTCCGCAGCTCTTCTGATTTATCTAATATAATGAGACAACTGTTTGGTCAGGCGTTTTTAAATGTTTCCTCAGTGACTGTAGAGACACGCGTTGGCTTCAAGTGACCCGACCAAAGCTGTTTGACCCTGTGACAGTTGAGCTTTCCAAATGCACAGAACCTCTAAATCCCACCCGAAGTTTCATCCCTCTGCTCTCCTCCCCGTCAGATTACGATGACGGTTTCTCCCTGAAGCACACGGCCGCCGCCCGCTTCCAGCGCAACCACCGGCTGATCAGCGACATCCTGAGCGAGAACGTGGTGCCGGACGTGCGCTCGGTCGTCACCACCGCCCGCATGCAGGTCCTCAAGCGCCAGGTCCAGTCTCTCATGGTGCACCAGGTAGGGGGCATGCTCCCGCTCCTCACTCGCCACACCCCCACACCGTAGTGCCTGCCAGATAGCCCCGTGGGCGTCTTACGTCTAAAGAGGCCTATGTCGGTCTGTCCCGCAGAGGAAGCTGGAGGCGGAGCTGCTGCAGATCGAGGATCGCCACCAGGACAAGAAGAGGAAGTTCCTGGAGGCCACAGAGTGCTTCAACAACGAGCTGAAACGGGTGTGTTTTTCAGGGATGGCTCCTGCAGATCGGATTTGGACGTTTTATTACAAGCACTGTGCATTTTTACACCTTTTACAGACTAAAATATGTCAGTCATTGATATTCTCATGAGCATAAAGTTACTATTTGTGGTGTTTTTTCACTCTAAATTTTTGCACCGACACTTAAAACTACATGTTTATACACTTGTAGAGAATGTTCCAATATTTCTCTGAAAACATTACGGAACATCTGGCTTTGCTTATATTGTGCCGCTTGGCTGGATAAAGGCTTATCTTTAATAAGTTTATCACATATACACTTATACACGGCTGTTTTAAATTTAGAATACAGCAGGTGAGCCTTGTTTCAAGTCATCAACTTTCCCCCATATTTTTGAACCTGAGGGTCTGATATTAGAATACTGTAGTATTTCAGGGAGGTTATAGATTTCATGAATTTCATGTTTTCATGAATGTATATTTCTAAGAAAATTAACATTCAAGTGCTTTCTGTTCACTGGGCCAATGCAAGAGCCATGTGGGCCACATAGACTACTCTGCCCATAGAGTGGTCACCTCCGATCAAGGGGGTCTCTTCAGAGCATGTGGGTTGAAATTCACAGCACGCTGTCAGTACAGTTTACGGCAGGCATGATTACCAGAATGCTCTTTGTTACTCAGGTGTGTCATTTAGCAGCTGCGCGCCTGTGTAAGTAACCCCCCTTTGTGTGTCCAACGCATCCAGCTGTGCAGCCTGAAGGTGGAGGTGGACATGGAGAAGATTGCGGCGGAGATCGCGGCCGCGGAGGAGGCGGCCCGGCGGCGGGCGGAGGAGCGGGAGAGGGAGGCGGCGGAGCAGGCGGAGAGGGCGGCCGCCGCCCCGGAGGAGGAGCAGCAGGCCAAGCCCCCCGAGGACACGCCCAGCGAGGGCAGGCCCAAGGGCACGAAGAGGAAGGACGGCGAGGAAGAGGAGGAGTCTGCTTCCATGGAGATGGGTAGGCATGATACGAGTCCTCGCTTATGTGCTGACCTACGTAAAAAAACTTTTTTCACAAAAAGCTTTGATTTGAGTTAGAAATCTAACAGCAACATGAATAGAGCTCAATGATTTAGACTGAGCAGTAAGTCCCAGTGCTTTGTCTGGGGTGGTAAATAGTTTGCACTTACTTGACGGTACAGCTTTTTTTGCCAGTTTGGGTCCTCAGTATGTTGAAAATACAAACCGATAGTCAAACAGCAGAGACAAGCTGGAGAGAACAAAAAACTTACTGTTTAAGCATGGTGCAGTGGCCCCAGTTTAAAGGCCGAGCCTCCGTTGTCTCTTCGACAGATGAGCCCCGGGCAGAGGCTGGGGCTGAGGGCCAGCGGGGAAACGAGGAAGGACCCAGCGCCATGGAAGATAAGGAGAGCACGCGCGAGGGGGCCGACAGCATGATGGAGGAGGGAACCAGCGACAGCAACACGAGCTCCGAGAGCACCACCACCCCCCCGGATGACGCCCTCCCACCCGAGCCCGCCTCTGAGGAGGGTCCCAGCAACAAGCCAGAATGACTCCCAACCTCAAGCAGTAACAAGCCACACCCCTATCCTCACCAACCTGGCACCCATTAGACGCTAAACACAGGCTTCTGACATGTCACAGCTGTACAGCCCCGAATACCCGTATCTGTGACCCTTTTTTTAACCACTCATTGATCCTGCAAGACCAGCATTGCTCTGTATAGTAATGTTTCCCCTCATATGGAAGTCTCAGTCGTTGTAACTATACTACTTCGGGGCACAAGATCCACTGTGTAGTGTAGTTGCTAACTATTGAACACATGACAACTGACTGTCAGACATGCTTTCATGTAGGGTCACATACAGACAGTGACACGCAGTACTGTCAGGCAGAGGGCCCTGGCAGTTCAGAAGTATCTCAGAATGGTGCAGTGCTGCTGGATGGATGTGCAGGATCAGGGATGGGCCTTTATCATATTACTGGTGTAAACCTGATGTTGTTTTTCTGCCTTGTTTTGATATCCTACTTTGATACCCTTTTATGGAGATGTTTGGTCAGTCTTTGATGGACCCTAGAGTTCAGCATTCAAATGAAATGGTTATGGCCTAAATGGCCTTCCTGTGTAAACTTCAGTTTACTTTCATTGGAATTGGGTTTTTAGCATGACTGCATTGATATGAATATATAGCAACCCCCCCTCCCCTAAATTGAAAAGTATATAGTGTCCAGTTGAAATGATTGTCAATTTTTTCTTTTTAATCTTACTTTTTTATTTTTAGTATTTGTTTTTGAAAGTGGTAAATTGTAAGTTTCTATCATTGCTAGTTCCATTTTTGTATTGCCAAATTTCATTCCCCAAATAAAATGAAAACTTACATTTGTCTTTTTGTTTTGTTTATCATGGAAAAGTTCATCTTAAACTTGAATGGTCATACGTTTGCATAAAAAACAATGGCCATTTAGTCATGAGCATTGCCTCTGTCCTTAAGAAAAATGGGACAGCCTGTCAAACTTAATGTAATCAGGTGCATTTGCTGTACAATATTTGTACATGGTATGGTATGAATTTTTTATAATTTGTGTTCTACACAGCCTCTGTAGTTGATAATATCTGGTTTGTTGCTTATGAAAATTTATTATACTTTTGTTCTTGAACCAGAAAGAAATAGAAATTGAAGTACTGGATGTGCTTTTAGGTGACTTAAGGTTGAAAATTTAAAGGTGAGAATGTTAAAATGATTTTTTTTTTTTTGTTCAAGTTAGTTTCTGCTTTTCAGTGCAGCTTCATGTGTCTCAGACCCCAATAAACTGATGGAATTGACACATTGTCTAATGATGGAGCCTATCTCTGTCTAATCAATCAGTTATATCTGACACAGTGAAGTACAGTGAAGGGACACTCCTGGCAGCATAAAGTGGTTTATCCTTCCAAAATGTTGCTTATGTTACACTTAACATATCTTTTTATTCCACCTAGAAATGACAGAAATATATGCTGAGACATAAGCTCATGCCTTGCATCTTTATCTAAGGCTTTGTGTGCTGTTTAAGTCAATCTATAGGTATTGGGGGGATATATATTCCTGCATTTTGTCAGGAAAGCATTTGGTACATAATAGCAGCTAGCCAAATTTGCGAAGTAATGCAGTTCTTTACAACCCACGTGGGAGTATCTACATCAAACACATAAACACGCCCCTGATTTGCCGTGTTTCCCCTTTAAGATCCCTTGGTGGGTCACAAAGGGATATTTCTAGGAAAACATTTTTTTCCGGTGAGCTGTGCACACGCGGCATGTTTTATTTTTGGCGCTCTGCGTGACGTAAACGTGCAAGAGGGGCGATCGCTCTGCTGGTTAATGAGGAATACAAAGCGACAACGCGTATGTAGGTCGAGTGTATGAGGACGCTGGTGACTTAATTAGCATGTTTGGCGTTGAAGAAAATGATATTTGGAAACCCGTAGTGGTTTCTGCCCTTATAATACAACAAACAATGCAAACTAATACGTATGATTATAAGACGCAAACATTTCAAAGTTTTCTTATCCCATTAATCTTTAAAATTTAGTTTTGGCCCTTGATTTTAGTTTTGCGTATAAATAAGTGGTGAAGTGGTCACCTCGTCTTACAAATGGCATATACTCAGTACCTAACTGCACGCTTGAACGACAAATTAATTTTGCAGAGTTTGAAATATAAAGTTATCACAGCAACAGCTGATGGTAACTAGGAATATTGTAGATACTCGCAGATCAGTCAATATTTTTGAGGTATCACCAATTTTGAGGTCTCAGGGACGGAATTACTACAATGCAATAACAAAATGAACAATTACGAAGCAAAATAAATAAGAATTTCTTTGCATGAGTGGAATAGCCAACGACGATGAGTATTATATAGCTTTTAGTAGCTACTGGTCTGTCTACCTTTATAACAAATTTATAACAATACAGATGTAAGGAAATGTTTAATGATATATGACTTAATCCAAAGAAATAATGATACAAGTAGCAGTACACGTTTTACCAAATGTTTAGTACCCACGACTTACGTCTCCTGAACACTCGCTACCATCATTAAGTTGTTTCATCGCTTCCCTGGTCCACGAGGCAAGTGCAACGCAGTTGGTCGCCACTGCATGTTGTCATTGGGGATAGGCTACAGCCCAGAAGCTCTCTGTTTAACAAGTGCTGTGAGTCTGCCGTGCTAGACTTAAACAATCGGTTACGATGAGCGGTCACGGTTTGTGCGTCTCTCTTGCCCTCCTGTCTTTGACTTCTGGCACGGCGTCCGAGTACTCCACAAAGTTTGACACAGACTACGAATTCGGCGACTACCGGGGCAAGTGGTGCATGGATGACCACGGTTTTGTCTACAACATCGGGGAGACGTATTACCCTAGCCCCACAGCTTGCCCTTGCACCTGCACCGAAGAGGGACCCCTTTGCATACAACCCCAGTGCCCGCGGATACATCCCCGATGCACGCGCATCGCTTACAAGTCCTGCTGCCCGGTCTGCCAAGCTGTGAGCAAAGTATGCGTGTACGGGGGCAGAACTTACAAAGTACTCGAGGAGTTCATGGTAAGAGTTCTTTTTCGTTTCATTTCGTTTTTACAAAAGCGCTAGACGTGAAAAGTTGCACAAAGTTACTGCCTTTAAGAAGGCGGACGTTCGCGCTGCACACGGACTCGTGTGGTTATTTGTTATGTTTCATGACGGTTGTTTGGACGTATTAGGATGTGTGCAAACTTTTTTCAAGTGCAAATCATGTTGGAAATAAAAATACTTTTACAAAAGCCTTTAAAAAAAGTTTTTTAATATCAGCAAAACCTAACTTCACAAGGTCATATCCAGTCCTTTTATTGTATTTGAGCATGAAAATGATCAGAGGAACTAATTCACGATCTTGCTATCGTCACAGCATGATTCCAGGAATATGATGGATGCATTGTTGGATACATTGCCAACAAGCTATTGAAGACTCTCAACTCTTATATAACTGTTTTATTGATGCAAAATTAGCAGCAACTGAGTACAGAGGGACAAAAACTCCTATTGGGCCAGTAGTTTATTGTACAGGAACTGATAACACCAAAGCCATTGATTTTCCAGCTGTTACATAAGATTTATTTCCATTAGACCGAGTCCTGCGCTGTGTACCTCAGTGTGGACGTCACTAGAAGGTGTGTTTCCATTTGCCCCAGGTGGAGCTACGAGAGGCTGAAGGCTTTCTGTTTATTTGCAGCTGCACAACTAATACTTAGTTGGGACAAACCTTTGTGGGGGGACGAAGATGTAAAATCTGCCCTCAGTGTTGCCACAGCAGGTTAAAGTGCTATGTAATAAACTTCAGCCCTGTAGAACCAAAGGTTATCATATTAAACTGTATATTTCACTTTAACTTATAATAGCTTGTAACAGTTGTTTTGATTAATGCTGAAACTGTGTGAATACATAAGACATAAGTAAGTACATAAGTATTAGAAAATCTGAGATTGCATGACTCTGCTTTACAGTTGTTTTGTTTGTTTTTTTTCTGTTCCCAAAATTGCTTCAACGGCAGCCATACATTTCGATCTGTGAGTGCCAACTTGAGTGCCCAAAACTATGACAGCATGCTCCATGGCCCCCTGTCAGATTTTATCACAGACATAAAATGTGGGGATTTATGGAGCATCTGTGGATCTAAATGCCAAGAGGTATATGTCAGTACACCAAATGGTAAATGTTATTTCAGGGTTTTTCCAAAAAAAAAAAAAAAATTCACAAATAGAAGAAAATCCAAAATGGTGGATGTCATATGTTGAATTACAAAGGGTTTAATGACCTATGAGCAATGTGGTATTTTCATCATGCTCTACTGCTAACTCCTCATTTCCAAAACGTGAAAAATGCAATGTAATGTAATGTAAAATGTGTCGTCCAGCATGGTAGACATGCAACCTACTGACATCAAATTGTGTGGTGATGCTTCCTGTGAGTTTGTACACTACTGCAGTTTCATTAAGTGCAAGTGATGTCAGGCATTATTTCATCAATACATCTTGTACCCGCAAATCGGTTGGTTTATGGTGGCCATGTTGTTTAATGTAGGAAGTTGTAAGGAATAAGAGGGGGTTGTTTATAATTTTTAGTCCAGATCATCAGGTCATTTTGATCAATGAGTTGTGCAAAGATGCTGTTTACATCCTTTGGGTCAGAACCCTAAATGGTTAAAAAATTCATTTTGATTATTACTTCATGAAATTCATGCAATTTGTTTGAATGCATACAGAAATAAAGGAATAAGTATAACATAGCCTTTCTTTAGTTAGACCTTATTGGCTTATTACATATCAACAATGTAAAGTGATTGGCTTGTGGTGGAAATGGCAGAAACTTAGCATGGCGAAAATAGTTTTACGTGGAACATCCGAGGGAGTCATTTAAAGAAGTTACACGTCCATATGGCTAATTATTGAGAATATCAGTCTGTTAAAGCATTGTTTTAAAAAAAAACTCAAAATGAATTTTGGTGCAGGTAACAAACATTCCCTGTCCTGGGGAACATATTTCATGACTGTACATTACACTGGTGAATTTTGAAACATGATTGAAAGAAATTCACAAAATCGCTTTAAAACGCAATATGGCAGCTATACTATGTGACATATTGGTGCTGAATTGGCTGTGAGCACGTGTCTCATAGCAGAGATGAAAATAGCACTCCAAATGCGCAACAGTTTAATCCATGCCAAGTTTCTCTAAAATCAGGTCAGAGTGCCGAGTGGCTTTCAGTCAGTGGAGTAACCTGCTTCCCGTAAGACCTGGAATAGGTGAAACCACTATTTCCCTTTCTGTGTTACCACTGCAGTCCTGCCAACTGTAGCTGTAAATGGTTATTAGGAGATTCAGGTAATCAATCAGGTGTTTTTTTATTTTTTATTTTTTTCAAAATGGATGGTGCCATGTGTTAAATCACAAAAAATGTCCTTATCACATGAGAGAAGTGTGCAGCAACTTTCTTAGCTCAACTGATATCTTAAAGAATTTTTTTCTGTGTCAAATGTACAAGCATTACCCAGCAGTTAACTCATAATGTTGCTGGCATCGGAAGAATTAGAAGAATAGTGTGTGTTACTTTAATACATTGCTAGCAAGCTACTGAAGACTCCCAACTCTTATATAACTGTGTTATTGATGCAAAATTAGCAACAACTGAGTGTAGAGGAAAAAATAGCCATTGGGCCAGTAGACTATTGTGCAGCTTGGTAGGACCAAGGCTATTGATTTGTCAGCTGTTACATAAGTCTCCTCTCCATTAGATTGAACCCAGCTGCTACATAACTTATTCGGATCAAACTGGTTTTCAAGAAGCAAACTGGCAAACAGCCCAACAACAAAACAAAAGACCCAAAAGAAAAAGCAAAATGCCCCAAGGACTGAGTGCAGAGTAACCAATGGGAGAGCGATTGATCCAGAGCTGACTACAGAAACCCAGAACTGTAACCAATAACCTGGCCTGAGACTGGTCATCTGTACTGCAAAGACATTCTCCCCAAGACCTACTTTTTTGTCATGGAATCCTTTTTCTATCCGTGATTTTATGGCTTCTGTTCATTTTTCAGTTATAATGTTGAGCTATGACTTTGCCTTTTTGTTTTGCTTCCTTTTTCTGGGCCCCTCTCTAAATTTGCTGGGCCTGGCTGAAGTGATAGCTTGATATCTGTGGCTTATTATATCAATATTTCTAATAGTATGAACCAAGAATATTTGGCATCCATATCCCAACCACATAATTTCTCCCTCCAACAATATTTACCCACACTGTTAGACTGTACGTACCAGAAGGTGTACTCTACTTATGAAGCCCGGTGCTTCTGGTGGGTGAAGCTAGCTGTACACACAACTAACTGTCAGTTTATGGTATAGTCGGTCAGGGTCTGCCGAAAATTTCTCACTGACAGATGATGCCAATTCTACATGTTGAGTTGTTACGATGGATGGGAACACCAAGCAGACCACAGGCAATGGTCATCCACCAACGTTTTTTGCCCGACCATCAGGCGTGCATGCCCAGCTTTAGGCGATTGGACAGGCTAATGGAGCCTTAGAGCATGTAGTCAGATGCAAAAAATGCTGTCAGCAATTAGACACAGCGCAACAGTCCAAGCAGTGCCTTCCTGTGCGTGTCTCGATGTGTCCCTCCCTTCACGAGTCCACCGTAAAGTGTCCTCTGTCCCGCGCAGCTGTCCCCGTGTGAGAAGTGCCGGTGCGAGGCCAACAGGGAGGTGTACTGCACGGTCGCAGAGTGTCCGGCCCTCCACTGCGTCAACCCCACGTACGAGCCCCACCAGTGCTGCCCCGTCTGCAAGAACGGTGAGTCCCTGCACACCCACACTCACTCAGGCCTTCAGCGCTAAGCCAACGTGTACAACAGGCTCCGATGCTTTCGTCCTGGAGCCTGAATCCCCCCCCCGGTCTGAGGAAACGGAAGCCAGTTTCACCCCAGTGGCTTTCTTTGTGACTGTGTCACTTTTGGTAGGGGGGAGATGTCAGGACCCCTACATTTTGACAAGGGTGAAGGCAGCCCGGGCCACTGTAGGTCAGGAGGTTGAGTTGAGTTTTGACTGCATAACCTACACATAGACATTCCTGCAGTCTGTATGCAAAAGTCCTCCTCCCCTCCACCTAGTGACAGCTGTGACAATTCTTAGTTATAACAAGGTCAGACTTTCTCCTGCTTTTTGTACCCACAGTCACAGGTGAGGAAAAGTGTGCACGTCCACGTGATCACATCAGCAGTAGTGTTGCATAGTGGTTAAGGAGCCTGACTCGTAACCGAAAGGTTGTCAGTTCCATTCCCTGCTGGGGCACTGCTGTTGTACCCTTGGCCAAGGCACTAAACTAAGAATTGCCTCAGTAAATATCCAGCTGTATAAATGGATAACATGTAAAAATGTAACCTATGTAAGTCACTCCGGATAAGAGCTTCTGCTAAATGCAGCTAATGTACTGTAAATAGAACATGTTAAAAATGCTGGTGATTTTTTTACTGTTTTTATTGCCTTTGATTGTCTATTCATGTCTACAAAGAATGTTTGACTCACGCCAGGAATGAGAGAAAGTACTCAGGTGCCCACACACATTTAGTCCATGAAAAGCATAATATAGCAATAGTTCAACAGTCATGCAATGTTTTCCAACCCCGAAATAGACATTTGGACAAAAGCCGGCCCGAGCAGCTGAGGCACTGTGAGGTGTGAGGGAAAGCGTGGGAGAGGACCCACCGAGGGAAGTGTGGGCGAGATAGGAATAGGTGTGTGTGTGTGTGTGTGTGTAAATAGGCTCTATTTTGGTAGAGATAATCTCTCACACACACACATACTCACACATACACATACAGGGTCCAAAAACTGAATTGAAATAGCTAACAGGTAAATTTGGCATTAGGAATAAAATGTGCAGCTAAAGTGGCATATCACTGCAACATGAATGAGGGTGATGAACAGGGGAAGTTAGTGTTGCGAATGAAATAATTAGCGTGTATATGAGAGTGCAGGATTCCGTGTTGATCTATGTCCTTTTTAGCTGTTTAGAGTGCTCTTACCCCCATGTGGGACAGAGAGGCAAAATTGCCAAATGTTTTTCGTCATCACGTTCTCATTCTTTTAGTTGTGTCCTGTTGGATGTGGTTAAGCAGAGAATGAACCTCTACTATGGATTTCTGAAGGTCTGAAGGCTACAATATGAATTTCGTTAGTATTAACGATAGCTACAATGAGTGAGTGACGATAACAGGCCCAAACTAACAGACAGAAGAAAGGGCACTCCCAGTGTAGCTGCTGATGTAGTTACTGATGTAGTCACCCACGCCACGCCTCGCTCGCTCTGCCCCCGTAGGGCCCAACTGCTTTGCGGGGAGCGCGGTGATCCCGGCGGGCGTGCGGGTGGAGGTGGACCAGCAGACCGTCTGCTTCTGCTCCTACAAGGACGGCACGTGGGAGACACACCAGCAGGCCACCTGCGAGCGGCGCAAGCAGCCCAACGGCGCCGACGGGACGTCGGAGCAGATGGTGGAGACGCGGCTCGTGCCGGAGGTGGACGTCATCCCGTGAGCGGCGGCCGGGGCGGGGAGCAGGGGGGCGGAAAGGGGAGGGGGAACGGTGGAGGGGGCACGTGTGTGACCTGCTGTGCCTACTGCTGACAAGAAGGCTTGGTTTTATCTGTCCGTCAATCTGCTGCCCTCCTCCACCCCGCCACCACGCCCCGCCACCCCGCCCCTCCCACGCCGACCTCTCCATTTTGTGTTTTAGAGCCAGCAGCTGACCACACCTCTAGTATAGGGCTCTTCCGTTCATATGTGCCCAAGGAGGGTTGCAGGAGGAAAGAGCACGAAAACGGAAGCCATTTCGTCGAAGCTCACCTCACCCCTGCTTTGTGTGTGTCGATTGCCCCCTCACAGTGAAGGATGAGTGGGTGGAGACGGATGAGCTTACCTCTCAGGCAGCCCCACACCAATCAGTGTGTTGCACTGTGTGATTGCATCACAGTGTGACTGAATGCTATAAATATGGGAGGACCACCAACAGCTCAGCCAGGATGCAGGCGGACAGTGATGACAGTCCAAACAGTGCCAGTTAACCATAAGGGGAGATACACTGAGCCAATTTAAATTTTTATGCAAATAATTGAAACCCACAGGGGACTCTGTGGGTGTTAACAAAAGTATGTGGGTTAACCCTTTACTTTCTCCTCCTACGAACCTCCTTGCTAGCATGCTACTTTGAAAAAAAAAAACACCTCTCTGACGGTTTAGGGTATGGATTTGTGAATATTAAAATTTGCCCTCTGAAAATTATGTTTTCGTTTAAAAACAGAAAGAAGCATAATAAATTATTGTCACAACCTGTAAAACTGGTCATAGATCTTGTGAAATTAATGGATGTTAATTATATTTTGAAGCTCCCAAGCCTTGCCAGAAAAACGGGTGTGCAACTCTCACTGGGAGTGATAATGCACCTTACGGATATACACTTGACTGCTTAGAAAGCAGGATTTTTGGTCATTCTTGGAGTAACAGTTTCCATTGAATTGTACAGACATGCAGTTTCAAAACAGGGCAAAGCTGTAACTGTAAGAGATTTTATACTACAAGGAATAATTGCTTCATTGATAGAATTTATAATGTATGGAGTATACCCAATTATCCACACCCAATACGCAATTGACATCATAAGAATTGTATTAGGTTTGTATATTTCCATGACTTTTACTAATTGTTTGTATATTTCTCACTTACTGCTAATTTCTCACGTTGTACCTGTGGCTGCTGTGCTAATTTTTGTGTGAAAATTATGTCTTTATTTGTAATAAACACTGATTGTTTCAATATCTGATGCTCTGACCAAGGTCATTTTCTGAGCTGTGTGAAAGGGGTAAAGGGGAGAGTAAGCATGGTCAAAGTATCATTACATCGTATATCTGGCTGAACTAAGACTCTATTCCAGTCTGTCTTTCCCGCTCCTCACTGCCTGAACCTCTGGGAAAATTTAGCACCCATGGTATAGAGGGCACTGGGTCATCTGGAATAGCTAGAGTTGTTCCTAGAATGCTATGCCTCCACCCACCACAGCCTGGCCTGGGTTTCTGTTGTCATTGTTAGCGTTGCTCGTTTCCTGGATCTCTGTATGACCTGCTGGCGATTTTCCGCCTCCGTGAATAACCCGTCGGTACTCCGCCAAGTCTGTGGTCACAGCCCACATGCTTTTTCAGGTGCTCGCTGAGCCAAATTAGTCCTTTTTGATCGCATAATTCACAGCCTCTCTGTGGCCTGTCTGGACCCATGCTGGATGGACCGTGGAGGCTGTGCTGTACAGCTCTCCATTATTATGAGTTTCCATCAGGCACCAGGTGTCAGCAGCATGCTAAAATATAACTGTAAATTTACAGTGGACATCTTCCTGTTTTTTTAGTCTGGCTTTTGACAGGAGTACCTAAGTATCCAGCTCTGATTCTGCCTTACTGCATTGAGCCTGAACATGCATGTGTGAGAAGGAACTCAAAAAGGACATATCAAGGGTGCAAAATCACCAAGATGAACCTTGTACAAAATGTATATTCTCTATAAATATCTAAATAAGCACACACAAGGTCATAAAAACAAGGTTTCCGATTTAAATTATTGATGTCGAAATGGAGCCAAGTATTAACTGTTTTGTGCTCTTAACATATGAAGACAAAGCAGTCTTTCAAAATGTATGTGCTACATCAGAGTGTCAAAGTTTCCTACTTTCCTACAGCCAACTGGTGCCTAATTGTCTGAATTTGGCTTTTGGGCTTGTCTTGTGGGTAAATACACAGTTGTGACATCATTTTTTTAACAGTATTAATTCAGTTTTTTAAACATTTGCCATTAAAACCATATTTTTAATGTATTGGTTCTAATGTATGGGGGCTTTGTTCCAATATAGATCTATAATTATTTTTCAATATACTCATTTACCCCCCTGGAAACACTGTTTGGTAATGTTTTCAGTTTTCCATTGGAGCTTATGATAAATAGGCACATTTGCCTTTTGTCCACTTGATGGCACCAAAGATAGCAATATTTAATGGGATTAGCCAAAAAGGGTCTTGTAGTGAAGGACAAAGGAACATTGCAGACACCATGATTACCCAGCCAGAGACCCAGAGGCTAAAGCTGGACAGCTCAGGGCATATATGGTTAGGTCAGAGTTCCACAGAGGACAGGGTCACCATGGTCACACGAAGACCTGTCCTTACCTTGCTTTTCACACCACCTGACTCACCCCACTGCAATAAATAACAGTGTAGCTTGTATATTGGGAAGAGAGGGAAAAAAGGGAAGAAAAAGTCAAATACACAAGAAAAATAAAGGAGGAAAGATTCTCTTTTGTTAACAGAATAACAAACCAGAACTGCAAGGCTTGTTTGTGTATTTGGAACATTTTTTCTGTTTGGAATTATAATTATTCTGAGAGTTCATGTTCACTGTGCATCTGTAGGCGTTATCCAAAAAGACCTAGTATGGTCCAGCCTGTTTATTTGATGTGTTCCTAGGAATTTGCTGAAGAGTTAACTTTGCACATTTTTTTGATGATTCTGCTGTTTTGGGCCAGTGATATTTTAACTGATGGAGGACATTTTAGGGTGTTGTGCCAAAAGACATGTTTGCGTGAAAAGACTATGCTTTTGCTGGGGTTAGCTTGCATGTGCAAGACTGCTCTGTTTGAGTTCTGTTGGGTATTCGGACTGCATGATTAGGTTTCATAACATTCTGTGCTCAGTCAGTCAAACATGAAACAGTTTTTCTTTTTTCTGTGTGATGTGCCCACCCTCCATTTCATCCTCAGTTGACATTACTGAGTAGCTGTTACATTATCTTTTAAATACAGCAAAGGCCTGGCTGCTTTACCCGCTACCCAGGTACCTCAGGAGCTTCCTGCAGAGGTAGCTCTGACTGCCAGGGACTGGGGCCCATCTGTGCCACTGGTCCTATTCGACGCAGAGAAGAGCTCACTTGATCAGAGGGCCACGGCGAGTGTCCCAGAGCCTGGGCTCGGCCTCTCCTGTCATGTCCCAAGCAGCAGAGTCCCATACTCACCATCACCAGTAGGAGGCGCTGTCTGGGGTCACTAGTGCATGGCATGCTCCACCCCCATCCCCTTATAAGCTGCATGGCCCTTGGCTGTCACCCAGAGGCCTCTCACAGAGATGTCCCAGAGGTGTCAGGGACTTGAGGTGTATGCAAGTATATGTTTTCTGTCTCTTTCAAACTACAGAATTTAAATTTTCTTACCACTGTTCCATCCTTAACTATTACAAGTGAAACAGCAAAACTGATCCTAGATCAGTACTTAGGAGCAACTTCTGCCAGGAGATGCATGTGTATGTGTATGTGTACATTTGTATGTGCCCACATCTCTGGATGTTGTGAGTGAGTGTGGCTTCAAAAATTCTACATATTCTGTCTGTTACCACTGATTCACACATACATATTCACATACACACACACACACACACACGCACAAACATGCAGACACACACATACACACACACTGATATGACATACAGATCATCCACAGCGGCCAGCACAGACACAAGCAGCACTAACTGGGTCTGGGCCAGTGGTACACAACAGAATACATATAGGAACACATACGCAGGCTTACCCTTTGTTTAGATTGGCTTCATCTTCCTCAGTCTTGAGCTCTGGTGTCCCTTTCTACCACTAAATGCCAGGCCTAACAACAGGGACACACTCACTGTATGAATAATTCAAATCACATTTTGTCTGTCTGTGTCTCCCATTCCCTCTCTCTCACCCTCTCACCTTTTCTCCCCCCCCTCTCTTTCCCTCTCTTCCTCTCTGTCTATCCCTCTCCACACACACACACACACACACACACACATACATACATCCAAAGTTCTCTGTCTGTGCATACATTCTGAGAGAACAGGTTTTTATGTCACAGGTTTATTGCAAAAACTAAGCTTTTCTCATCTTCTGGTGCTGCCATGCTTGGAGCATATTACAATAACGGTAGAAAAACCCTAATGTTATCAGTGCTGTTGCACCATTTTGTCCTTCATGCTGGTAATGTACAGACAACATTTCCGTTACAGAGTGTAAAAACCCAACCGAACATGTCAGGCCTTTTACTAATTGCCTCTAGATATACGTACACTATAATAATAGCAATATTACTAGTAATGTTTCTTATTTTAAATTAATACATAAAACAATTAGCTAATTATAACTAATGTGCAGAATTGCTCTTGCCCAAGGCACCCAGGCTTGTAATGAATTGGCAATTACAATGTCATTTTCAATGTCAGAACAGTGTCACATCGAAAATGTCTTCCTCGACACACAGGCCTATAGTAAATCAACATTTGTCCTTAACTTTGGCTCACAATTATAAGTGTTATCTTCATTCTTCAAAAACACAGTTTGGTGAGTTCAGTGATCACCATAAACAATTAAGTGAGTAAAATAGTTGATTAGAAAAGTAACACTCATATTTATTTTTAAGTTAAGGAAATTGTTGATTCAATCCCGCCCACAGACACGCAGAAACCCTAAAATGTCTTTCCTCTCATAGACACATTAAAATGTTATTTATAACTTAGAGATGCATTGTAAATATCTTCCTTAACCCCAACGCCTTACTGTGTGTTTCTTAACATGCAGAAACCTTAGCATGTCTTTTTTAATGCGCACCTTGAAATGTCAGCATTGCTATACAAGTTAAAATGTTTCTCTTAACACAGAGATATATAAAAATACATTTCTTAACACAGAGACAACTTAACATGTATTTCTGAACACAAAATGCATTAAAATCACACTTTTTTAAAGAGACCCTGTAAAATGACAACACGGAAGCATTAAGCGAATGGTAGATGCCAGTAAAAGTCAGAGGAAAGCTCACGTCTTCCTTTTATGCTGTTCATTTCCTAGTTTGTGTGCAATTCACGGAGAACATCCCAGGAAGAGAAAAGAGGAAATTGTGGAATTAAGAAATTGCTGGGGTTTTTTCAGTCTGTCAACATTACATGGCACTGAATACTATTGACCACCAGTCTGATCCTCCTTTCCAAGAAGGGGCCCATTCTCATTCATCGCTGCCATGCTGTTCATCGTCCCGTATTAAAATCTCCGGTCGCCGCAGGAAGGAGAGGAGAATAAAGGCTTGCTGAGCATTTAATTTTTGACAAGTCTGGAAAAGGAGACTGACGTTAATATTGTCCCATTGGTTTCCCGGACCAATGAAAAAATGTGGTTCTCGTCAAGGTAAGTAAAAAAAAAAGTCCCAATTTAATGTTCAGCTTGTAAGATGCTTGGCTGTCTACTTAAACCTCAGAAGCCTCAGTGCTTCACATAAAATGTCCACATTTATAAATGGGCATTAACATATAGACAGACAACTAGAGGAAAAGCACCTCTCCTAGCATCTTTCTTTTCCATGGGTTCCTTTCTGCTGGTCAGTTGAGCTGGTGGCAAGGCTCAAAGGCTGTCTGTTTTGAAACTCCACCATAGATCTCAATGTTGTTTTCTAGCCATGCAAAGACATTACCCGCTTGGGCTTTGCTATTGCATGTGGCCAGGTTGTAGATCTCTGTAGCTGAGAGCTTCCTGTCCCATATATTGAAATTCGCCATCTCACCAACAAAAGCCTGCGTGGCATCAAATCCTCCTCCAAGCATGTCCTGTGGAAAGAGATTTTTTTTTTTTTTTAAAAATGGCACATTCTGAATGGATGTCACACAAACTCAAAGACTGCAGTTATTTCTGGCCCTCTGAGTTAATTAAGGAAATGATGACGAATAAGGACTTTTAAATAATGAATGTAGATTTTTCATCCCTCTCTTTTCAAGACGACACACACAAAGTCAACTTTTCACAGGGCCAGTAATGAGGCAGGATCCTCTGAATAGAGCCGTTAGCAGCCCGAAAAAAAGCTCTGCCATCAGTATAGGTTTTGGACCAATGTGCCCAGTCGTTTTTTGTCTTCGCTGAAAAAGATTCAGAGGATTCTTTATTAGCAGAATAGGAGCCACCCTGTGCTGACACAGCATTTAGAGCGTGAACATAGTGAAAAAGACGGAATGTAAATACATTGCCACTCTGATACACAGTGACCTGTGCTCACTGTGAAAGGCCAGCAAGTTAGAAGCAGATTGCTGTGAAAGCGGAGATCGTGACGAGGATGAACAAAGCCGCCCTGGGCCTCACCTGCTCCTGTCCCAGCACCAGCACCCCTTGCGGTTTGATCGGGTGGTATGGGGCCAGGTTGTCTCCGGTGGTCTTCAGAACCCCATCCTGGAATGCCTCCCACACGCCGTCGCGCGTTGTCCAGGTGACGCAGATATGATGCCACTTCCCGTCGTTAACGATGAAGGGCAGCTTGGCCACCTGCAGCAGGGGGAAACCGTCATCAAAGTAATTCAGGTATGGCAATATAGGGACACACATATCTGTCAGCCTAACACATTATTACGGCCATATTCCAGGGTAATGTTGCGGGTAATTGTTTGATGTCGGTATCCTAGTTTGCGTGACTCTTGCAATGTTTTTTGTGCATTAGTTAGGACAGATACTACAATTTGCACATATATGTGTGTGTGCATGTGTGTGTGTGCTTTTTCAAATGTATTCAAGCATGGGCATGAGTGTTTGTGTGTGTGTGTGTGTGTGTGTGTGTGTGTGTGTGTGTGTGTGTGTGTGTGTGTGTGTGTGTGTGTATGTGCGTGTGTGTTAGTTTACCCTGTCATTTATGAGAATCTCCATCGGGTTGTTCCCCCACTCAATGAGCACCAGCTCGTTGGCCTGTCCTGGGACAGCGTAGGAGAAAGGGGTGCCCGCTCCCAGAGATGCGTCTGATTTGATCCACAGGGACACAGTGAAGGCGTACATCTCTGGCATGCTCTTCATCACTTTAGCATACATGTAGTTGGTTCGCAAAGGGAACTTCAGCAGGAATTTATCCAAGGGCTTGTTTTCTTTCTGACCTGCAGTCAAAACAGAATTCTGCTTAATTACATATCGTAAAGACAAACTGCGCAATATTTGCATCCCCAACGCTGCTGGGAATTGATATTGCATTCTTTTTTTTTAAGACAGCATGGCTGTTTATTACATAGTACTTTCTTTTTTGGGGATTTTCTTCATGTGATATTTTGAGAAATGGTTTCCTCTTCGGCACCGCAGCTACAGAACATCCGTCTTTACCGTCAACGGTTACACAACTAATCCAGTTTCTGCGCTATGAGAGCGGTCACGTGAGCGGAGCGCAGGGAATAGCACTCCTTCTCGCGCTCTCTATCTCTCTCTTCTCTTTCTCTCTCCCCCACCCTGTAAGTCCTTCTCTCTCCGCCCACAACTCCCGTGCATATTACAGCCCTGTCTGGTTCCTGCTGTTATGCGAGACACCTGTCAGCCATGATCAATATCCCAGATGTGCGCCAGGATGAGGGTAGCCTCTGCAGGCGTCGTTGTGTGTGCTGGTAAAGTTTAGAGACTCAGAAGCGCTACAAGGACACGTCAATAAGCAAACCATATCACAGACGCGTCTGATTTACTTTCCTTTGTAGAAAGAGGAAGCTTATAATTCATCGAAGCGGAATTAATAAAGCAAGGATTTTGATTCTTCTGTGCCGTTAATGTGAATTGGACCATGCAGAGCAATGCGGTTCTCTTCCCTCCTCTGTCCACGCGTCATGGCACCGTTGTTCCAGGTCATCGTGTGATTTTGATGAGAGGTTTCGTAGATTTACGATGTACCAGTGATAAATCTGATGTCTCTCGCTTTTATTGTTAAACTGTCATGTTGTGGGAAGAAAGAAAGTCCTCTGAGTTTTAGGGAGCAATATAAAAGTACACTGGTGAAAGATCTTTTCCTGTTTACTAAAACCGCTTACCCTTTTCCAAGTCGGTGATTCTCTGGTGTAGAGAGGTGAGCGCAGTTTCAACCCGGCCCCGCTGTTCCGTCTCGTTCCTCAAGCCAGATTCGGTCTCCTCAATGCTGTTCACACGGGACAGGACTTGCCTCTCCAGGTCGTCGATTTTTTTCTGAAGCAAGTCTTTCAGACTGTTCGCTTGAGCTGAATTGTTGCTCCTGCTAAATTGCTAAAGGAAAGATAATAGAGTATGAGCGAGCTTTGCATCAGATTAACACTTTTTTAAACATTTTATCTGGAACATTGCATATGTCATCTCAACCAACACAGTTTTTTTTTCCTGGTGATGCTGAGCGCTACTCAATACTCACTATTCAGTACCCGTATCCAATCTGGTATTTATCCTCATAATGGCTACAGTGGTTTCGTTATATGATGGAAGTAAGTACATTCGTAGAACAGGGAAGTTCTGTTAGAACTACTAAGCCTGTGGAAGGTCAAAAAACCCTATCAACAAACAACATAATTCGAACAGGGGATTGTTTGCGCCCAAAATCCACCTGTCCACACGATATCCATTGATACGTACCTCAAGCTTTTCAAGTCTCTGTTTCAGAGACTGCAAAGTCTTTTCTAACTCCCCCAGGGTATCCGATGGACCTCTGGACACATCCCCCATGGTGTTTTTGGACGCAGTTTCTTTCCTCCTGTCCCCAGCTGTGGAGTCTCCGGGCTCGGACAGACTCTGGCTCTCACAACGAACCAATTTAGAGGTCAGTTCCCTGATAGCGTCTTTTTGGTTCATAATGGTTTCCTTTTGCTGAAGGACAGTCTCCCTTAGCTGCATAACCGTTGTCTTCAAATCCTCCTTCTGGCCAGCGTTCTGCACAACGGCTGCACACAAGTCCATATCCTTTGGTACCGACGTGCAGATGAACTGGGTCTGCTCCATTTCTTGGGTCGACACCTCCAGAAACAGGAAAGACATTATGAGAAGTTTCCAGGATATTCCATCCACGGTTCCCTCCATTGCGAGTGTGCCAGTAGTTTTTAGTGTAGTGCGACAGCAAGGCTCTGGTGTTTGGGAATGACTTCAGCACCACGGAGCTGTCCCGGAATGTTGTGACCAGTTCGTAGAGCGCGCCTGCCTTATATAGCGCTCCCGCAGTTCATTGGTTCTCAGCATCACGCGGATCGGGATTCCTGGGTCCCTGCATAATCTCCGCCTCTCGACCAAGTCGAAAATGCAGCCCTTGTTTCCCTTGCGTACTGAATGATCAGTTATCTATTTTCCCACGATTATTGGTCACTTATCGGTCTTTTGATGTTTATTGAATCGATATCTTAGGGTTTTTTCGTTAAGAAGCTTTCATGTTGGGAAAGCTGGGAAAGTAAAATATTATGTCAAAAGGGACCAGCTGCGGTTTCCAGCACTGTCTACGTTATTCGTCCCAGTAATGGCCTAAATTAAAAATATCAATTATTGAGATATTATTTTTTAATATTAATTTATGTCCGAGTATTTTATTCAGATTGTGTCAGTTTATTTTTTGACGAATGCAATGCATATAAATGAAAACCAGCAGCATTTACCGATATATACATATAGCCTGTACCAGTGAATAATATTGATCTTAATTTGAAATCTTTTTTCCATTTTTATTTCTATATACAATAAATACTGATTTGTACTTATTGTTTGTCGCCATCACTACCATGATCATCACCACCATTCCTGTGGGCATTTGTCAAGGCAATTTTGTTTTTGCTTGGCAAGTTCCACCAACAGATAAATGATCTATTCAAATTCAGTAAATTCATGCAATTTCAAAAAGATTACAGCCACTGGCATTTTTGTGGTTTTGTTTTATGCTATGTCTGTTTCATGTACTGTTGTTTTTCACCTAAGTATTGGCCCTTCCCTACATTAGTTTCTGAAACTGTTTTAAAAAATGTGTTAAATTGTACTTAAAAGGCACGGTCCCCTTGGCTGCTCTTTTGCCCAAGGAAAAGTTTACATTTTCTGTACGGTCAATGTTGTTTTATACACATCACAAAATTCTTCATATGTATCAGTCAGCAGATGTTTATCAAAAGTTAATAATTGAATTGTAATACTCTTATGGTAATAGTAACATTGCACTGTTCTGTATTATTATTATTCTTTGTTATTTGTGAAAATATCTGGTACATACCAAGTTAGCATTTAATTCTAACTCTTAATAAATGATCATTTTAGCACAGTTCTAAATTTAACATTTTAAGTATTTTGGCCTTATGATCATTACATTTACAGTTTCCTACATCTTCCTGTATTCCTATCCTATTTCTGTCTAAATAGATGCTCTGGTCAAAACTAAGAGATCATCCAGTCACATACACAGAATGGCGATTTTATTCACAGCCAAACATATCATCCAAAAGTTTGCCTTTAAGGTTTCATTTTGTTGTACATAACACCTTTTCATCTGTAGCCATTAAGAAATGTTATTTCTTAATCTCACAGCATCAGACATTCCAAGAATGTTTCATGAACATTTAATAAATGTTCTCTGATTTCTGAAACCAACCATCATCTTACTACAGTGGAGGTGAAGTCTATGCATTTTCAGGTCCCTGTGCTGTGAGAGGAGTGGGCCAGGCCTGGGTAGAAATATATATATATATATATATATATATATATATATATATATATATATATATATATATATATAAAAGAAACATAGATATATGAGAATATGTAATGATTAATGCATTTAATCTTTGTCCATAATTTCCCACAGTTATAAAGGAATATATTTATAACTGTGGAAAATTATGGACAAAGATTAACTGCGTTAATCATTATATATTTTGAACTTCCATTCTGAACTGGTCCAGCTCTGCCTGCTCCCACGCTTTCATCTCCTCTGATCATAAGATTCAAATTACATCATGGACTCTGTATGTGAAACAACTCTCAGGGCATGTTTTTGTCAGATACAGACAGGGAATATATATATTTAATCTGTGCATGTATCTGAGGAAATGCTGTCAATTGATTGTAAGAGAACTGCTATTTATCATCCAGAGGATAGTCTTGAATTATTGTGCAGGGCGTCTAAGTGATTATTGATTGTCTTGTCTATGGGGATAAAGATTACAGTGGAGAGGAATGTAGAAGTGGAGGATCTGTGTCTCAGACTGCTAAGACAGCTCACAGCCAGGCTTCATGTCTTGTAGTTGCAGTGCCTCTTCTGAAGTGGGTCCGCACTGCAGCAAAGACCTTACTGAATTCCTGCGCTGGTTCTGTCTGGACAGACTGGATCAGAATATAACCACAGATCCAGTGAAGAGCAGCAGAGTGGCTCTAGTCACTGTTGCCCAGTCCATATGAACTGAAAACAACTGAGTCTGTGTCTCTCGATACAGCGACATCCATCTGAGCCTGTGTCTCCTGGTGTAGGAACATTCAAGAGAGCCTGTGCGCCCAGCACAGTCATATCCCATCGCTGTGTGTTTCCCTGCACAGTCTGATACCACTCAGCCTGCATTCACCTTCAGAGTAAAACCCAGTTGTGTTTCTCTGTAGTTTCCAGTGCTGTGGTATCCAAATGTAGCTATAGTATTGAGTCACAGCTGAGCAGTTCTCCTATGCTACCACACTATGCTGCGAAAGCCTTAACAGAAATGTGTCTGCAGCTCACTCTCATTGGCTAATAAAGGCTAGCTGGCACCCTGAAGCCCATCCTTCTCACACACCAGCTAACAGCCTGCCTCATTTCAACCAATATGGCTAACCCTACTGCATGCTAACATAAATAATAGAACTAAAGCTTTCCCCACTCTGAAAATAGACATTCTTTATTTGTTGAATATTTCATTTGCCACCACTCCCCACCCCTCTCCTCTCAGATAGCAGAAAAGGGGTATTCTCGGAGGGCTGTTTAAAAACCTCTTTAATATAAATCTTGTTTGAAATATAAAATGCATTTTGTTATGTTACACAACATTCTGTATTCATTTATGTCATGCATTTTTCACGTGTTCATATATTAAATTATTATTGAGTTAATGCAGTATTTGTGCCTGCAACATGTGCATGCAGCTAGGCTTTTAAATCACATTGCTCCACCTCCACAGCTTATGATATGTGAATAAAATATGCAATTACAGTCATTATCCTCAAGTCATATGCTTACTCAGGTTTTGAGAACAAGGCAAAGTTAGAACAGGATCTACAGTTAAGGGTGGTGTTTTCAATAGATAGATAAAATATTTCTGGCAATGAGGTGTTCTCTTTTTCTATCATCTCAGTTTTCTGTTGTTTAGTAAAGTTATTGGTAAACATATTTTCACATATAATGCCTCAAAAATAGAGGAAGGAATTCACTGCATCACTGCCTTCTTGTAACACAGAAACTTTACCGTTTACTGACATTTTGATTAGCAAGCCTTCATTGGAACAAATCGCTCAGTTTTTTTTGACGAAAGTTGCTGATGGAAATGTCAGCAAACAGTAAAGTGTCTGTGTTGCTAGATGGCAGTGATGCAGTGAATTCTTTGTCTCGCTTAAAGTTCAGCCTCCGGCTTTGTTCACAAACACCTGCAAACACACATCAGGTGTACAGATATAATCTCTACTACATGAAATGCCTCATAGGTAAGATAAGACCTTTACAGGTTTTAAGCATGTTTTAGTCTAAAGATGGCCAGTTCAACCGGTCATCATGCAACGCACCCTCTGTTTTTGCTTTGCTTCTCTTAAAGTAAGGCAGGATCATATGCATTCCATCATATGCAAACCATTCTAGGACTTTTGAGTCATTTGAAAGTTGAATGTATTATTCTGAATATATATTTCTGCAAAAGTTACACTCATCTGTGTTGCTTGCTTACTGCAACTTTTTCTTATAAATTGACAAAAAGTGCAGCTGCCTACATTGGACACTGTCTGGGCACCTGTCAGAGTGACAACATAATTTTCCAGTTCTTGTCAAGGGGAGACATCCCAACCATGAAATGAGTGGCACATCACCATATTGTTCTGCAGTGTGACTTTAGAGAGGAAATCGAATCAGCTTTCCTGTTTTGACAGCAAATTAGACGACACAATAACAGCATCATCTGTATTGACTGCCGAGGTTCACACTGAATTTGACTGAGCCCAGGCTGATGAAGACATGCTATTCGTCCCGATTAGACTGTGTCTAAATACGTGGCAATTTGTACCCGAAATTAATATATGTCTCTGACTGAGATTAAACTTGACACGTGAATTGACAAGCCAATTGTTTCTGCCGTGTGGGCGTTGCAGCAGGTGGCCATGGCTTCCGATGTTGGCATACCCGTGGGCAGGGTATTCTGCAGGGAAAAGGAGGGAGGGAATGTCGCGGTTCCACAGCCCACAGCGTGTGCTCTGATGTTTGTGGCGTATGCGTGTTTACGCCCGCGCTTGGACTTTGCGGGTGCTTTGTTTCTGCTTTCTGATGTTTTCAGTCCAGGCGTTGTAAGCCCGTGACCTCTGTGCGAATCACGGGGAGAGGAGTTGTAAACGTGGCTCTCCACACACTAATCCTGTACGCCGCTCAGAAGCCGATTAAGTCCCTGTAATTACAGCAGGCACTGACATGCCACCTATTTAAAGCCACCTTTCCCACCGACCCTGCCGTCCCAGTGAAAGGAGGCAGCCCCCCGTCTGTCTGTGGGGCTATTTTTGTGTCCCGCTTACCCCCCGCCCCTGTGTGCTTCCGGCTGCCCCAGTCCCACCAGGCTGTTTCTTACTGGGCTGAAGACGCATCTCCCCTGTGTTTGTGAGATGCCTTGCTCTTGGCTCTCAGCTCTCTGCTCTCAAAAAAAGGATACTCACAGGTACACTCTCTGTATGGGGCACAATAGCATTTACTCTGTATCTATTCCTCTGTGATCAAGATCCTAAGAGCTGAGAGTTGATGCCTCCTCCACGATTTGGTAGACTGCTCTGCTGTGCCAAAATGTTTTTTTTCTGTAACAAAAATATGGCTAATAACCTATTGCTTTTGTATATTAACATATCATATGGAGCTTTAAAGCTACATAAGAATATTATAACATTGCATATGACAGCCAACACCCTTGTTCAGAGCAACTAGCATAACAACTAATATAGCTACCACCTGTCATACAGTTGCACAGCTGGATGTGTAATGAAGTCAGTCAGGTTAACTACCTTGCTCAAGGGTACAACAGCAGTGTCTCACCAAGGAATTGACCTTGCAGCTCTTGGGCTGCAAGATTCTGTCTTTATCCCTACATCACATTGCTCACTGTTCATCACTGACAGCATCGGCATATCACTGCAAGTAGTTCAAAGAAACTGAGTTCGTAGTTTAGCCATGGAATGGTGGCCAACCAGAAGTGTTATGCAAATAGCAGAGGACGGTTCCAAACCATCAGCCTCTGGAGCGTGTCCTCAGCACCCTTCCACTGTACCACTATGCTATGATGAAGAGAAAAGACCATTCAAGGAAAAGTCACTGAGCACTTTTGGCTTGTCACTTTGCCTGTGGTGTCTACTGTAATAATAATTAACTTTGTTTACACAATGCCTCTCGTGCTTGAAAAACAATAAAACATATGACTGCAGTCTAAAATGTGTTTACACCTCAGTAATCATGCTTTCATCAATATGCCCTACCACTGCCATTTTCAAGTGAGTGTATAAACTACAAAACTACAGTTTCAAAGATATGAATTTGGTGTGGTGTGTGTTTTTTTTTTATTTTACATGTAAGAACACTTGCTTTGTTTTGTCTATGTTGATTGTGTTTTTACAAAGAGTTTGTGATGAAATGTCCTTTTTGTACCTAGCTGTTCTTGTTGGTTATGTTATGAGCTGTTACGTGCGGGTTGTCGGCCAGGTTGTCGGCCTATAGTGACATAACGAAAGGATCGGGCTGTTCCCTCCATGTTCCTAACGTGACCTCCTTAACCTGGAGGATTAAAGAGTCTGAATTCCTCTTTGCGTGGCGATTCCCAATCTCTTTGTGTTTCTGTCGTCTGTGGGATCAATGCAGCCTAATGTCTTTGCTGAGGGTAGAGGTCAGCGGAAGTCTGGTTATCATCTCTAAAGACCCGTCCATGCTGTAGCAAAAGCCGCCTTTTTGCCGGCTTTGCCCCACTGTAGGAGTCACATTTACTTTAATGTGAAAGGAGGCCACACACAGCCCACCTGGGACCCAGCCAGCTTCATCAGAAGTAGTTTATTTCCAGCTCTGAGCTGTCCAATGAGCAGGGAGAAACTCCTATGACATCACAAACACAAACAGGTTCAGGTTCTGAACAAATCTAGCAGGTGGCCGATGCTTCATGTTTGTTTAGAAAACGCACTTGGCAACCGCAGTGTCATGCAGTCTCCTTTCCCTCTGAATCAAACCACAAGGGACCTCTGCGTTCCCCATGCTCTCCACATCCGCTGCTGTGGATCACTGGTGTTTTGACTTGTAGCCTCTATGCAGACTCTGTGAGTGAACAGGCAGGCTGGGCCGGATGGAGGGCTAGCTGAGCTGCCTGGCCGAGCCCGGGCGGTGCACCTGCTATGTGGCTGTCTTCCTGGGCACACCGGGCCAAAATGGAGGATGACAAGGCATGCACGGCACCCTCATGAAATGCGACAGAAGGAGAGAAAGCGGAGCGCCGAAAATCGTCAGCTGCCTTTACTGTCTTCAGTCGGCTGATAAGCAAGCCATCGCTCATCTATTATTAATGGCCAGAATTTATTTTTGTGTTCCTGTTTTGGAAATGTCACGAAATTTCAGGCACTGCATTTCGGAGGCAGAAGCAGGTTGCTTAAGCAATTTCTTGCAATGACAGTAAAGAAAGTCTGACAGAGGATAAGTTTGGCTTCGCTATAGGATGCATCCTGGTCTCAAGTTTTAGGTAGAAGATTTCTGCCATTATAACCAGTCTGTGTTGGCCAAAGGCACTCATTTTTACTCAGATTTTGATTTGACGTGCCGCTGTAGATCTCAGGCTAGGGTGTATGGGTATTTTTTTTATATTAATTTCATACTTTGAGGGACATTTCAATGAAAGCTTTACAAATCCATCATATTATGAATTGTTATATTTGAATATATTTTGAATTGATCCTGATTCATCGAAACTGAGGTACACAATGGGCATTGCCAAGTGGGGGAGTTTTGGGATTGCTCATCCAGCTATCATTGCTCATTCTAGGGAAGAAAAACAAAAACAGGGCATGTGAGCATTTGGAGCATTAAGCCAACGCCAGGCTGATTAAGATGTATAAGGATTAGTGTTAGTGGTCACTTTCCCTCTGTTATGGTAGCAGGCTGCATTTGGATCTCTGTCTGGGGGGCATGGCTCTTAATTAAGAGATTCTGATTACATCTCGCCCCAGCCAACAGTGGGCATGTCTGGGAACAATGTGGTGAACAGTAACTAATCCTCTCAGCCCCTTTGAGCCAAAGTTTTGGATGGAGGATTTAGGGCTTTAATGGGGTTAAGCGGGCTGGACTGTAACACACAAGTGACTTGGACAGAAGCCACAGTGGGGTGACTTATGGAGAGATTATTGACCTGTGTGGGTGGGAAAGACAAGAAGGAGGGCTAGAGAGAAGGGGCCATGGGAGGGTAATATGTATAAGATGAGAATTCAAGGTGGCCCATGATTCTCAGAGGCAATTCTGTAATCTGGGGGTGGGGAGAGGGAGGGCCTAGCCACCTGTTTCTTATTAAAAGAAACATCATTCGTCTAGTCATGTATGCAGGTGTTTGTGTGTGAGCATGTTAGTCTCCACCATAAATTCAAATTGTCTTCCCCTTTACTACTAAGTAAATCTCTGTTTTTAAAATCATTTTTGTCCGTATAAATATTGAATTACTTTTGGTAATTGAGGAACTCGAACTGTTCTTCTGTAGGGTAAAACTATATCTTGAATTTAATTGTGAGTCAAAGTGAGGAATGATAGTTCATTGAATTAAGCCCTGAGACTTAGTGCCAACTGGCAGCTCTGAGAGAGGTGCTAATGAGGCACTGCTGATAGTGTTGGTGTGTATTAGGTGAACCACCAATCAGCTCAGTATGACCCAGCGTTAATTCAATTCAAAGTTCTTCGGTAAATGAGAATGGATATGTTTGATCCCTGCCGCCGGGGTCTCCCGCTGGGTCTTTGATTTCTTCTGAACCTCAGACTCTCGTTGATAGCGGTTCTCCAATTAGCGGATTGATGGAGCAAGTCTGAAATCATGACCACTCTCTCATCTCTACCCAGACTTTGCTGAAAGATTGGGTCATGAGTGACTTCCAGCGCAAGACCAGGTTTCCATGCCAGGTGTCTGTTAACCTCTGATCTTATGTGCCGTAATATCCCAGGAGTGTTTTGTTAAATCTGTCAGCAGCACATTTAAAACTGGATACGCAATATAGGCAATGCAGTACATAGGAAAAGGGAACCGCACTGATCAGCGAAACTATAGGCCTGTAAACGTAGCATTCCTCTCATGCAGAGGACTGGAATCAACCATTTGCCATGATTTGGAGCTGTTCTTGGATAAAACCTGCTATCTAAATTCACCAGTTCTGTGATTCTTTGCATAATTCTGTGATGCACACTGGTTTTAATAACATTGTGCCCTGAACCGTCACTGTGTTTTCCTCGGGGCACTTTTTACAATATTACTTATCACACAGGCAGTCATCAAACCAGAATCTTATCACCATTAGCCAGCTAATGTTAATGTCATTGCAGGCTCGAATGCCTTTGTTAGGTAGCCAGTTAGCAAGCTACTTCGTGATAGAGGTAATAAGATTATCAGTCAGCTGAATAGCTGCTTAAGGTTAACTGCTGAATGATCGCACTTAACAATTTTATCTTGCAGTGCTACTAGTTTGATTTTATGGTTGATAATTTGGGCATCAGTCTCTCACAGTTTTCATCTTTGGGGACATATGATATCAAAACCCAGTGCACAAGATGAAGCTGGGTATGTTTTGGGCTGCATACATTATTATAATAATTATTATTATTCTCAAAAAACTCTTTGAGCACGTAGTAGCGAAACTCGCAGAACCGCTGTCCGGTGTGACGAGCTCTGTCAAGCAAATAAGTACAGATTAAGTCTGAATGAAATTCAAGAACCAGATGGGCACGTTGTTTTAAAGAGGCAAATCAGGTTAACACACTGGTAACAGAGTGACAGTCCCTGTGTCTTTATGCCCATAGCATCACTGCTCCTCAGTGTATCCGAGCACTGTGTAAATGGGACATTAATGAGCTTTTCTCTGTAGTTGGAAGTGTAGTTGGACTGCAGTCTCTGTATGTATCTCACTCACTCACTGTGCTTTGCTGCCTGATGCTTCCTGCATATGTCAGGATTTCATAAAATGAGGTTCTCTCATGACTCATGACATTCTGCCCCGCAGGTGACTGTATTTACCCCCTCTGTGTAACATTCTCCCCCAGAATAGACTGTGTTTACCCCTTGTCTGTAAAAGACTGTCCCATAAGGGCACTGTGTGTGGTTTCATCTGATGGTTATGGCTATGTTGTGCATTATTTAGCTTTGCTTCATAACAGCTACGTATCTGAAGGGACACATTATATTTAGCTCAGCTTAGCCCATTTTTATTTCCTCTTCTAATGTTGTTTACCTTCTAAAAAAGTCAGAGGCTGTCTGTAAAGTCACACTCATCTAAGGCGGTTAGCAGACCTGGGCTGGCTTCTCAAAGCTGCTTACAGCATTGTTCCCACCAGCCTGTTCCTACTGCATGCCGTGAGAACTGATGCCTCTGAGATCCTCTACCAAGGGCCTGCTTACGTATGTGTGTCTTCCATGAGAGGGAGAGAGCGAGAAGCTCATCGATAAGCTTGCTGGACATGTACGCACATCCTTAAATGCATAAGCGCACCCACACGCACCCACACACACACACACACACGTACACACAAATACACACACACACACACACACACATACACACACACACTTGTGAAAAGTTTTGACCAAATACTTTGATAGTAGATAGGGGAGAAATGAATGTGAAAATGGTCCACTGTAACTGCCCATTGTGAATGTATAAATTATATTCGAATATTGCTTTATATTATAATTATTTTATATGAATAAAATAATTCTAATATAAAAATTGTAAATATATTATGACATTATGATGGCTCTACACGTTATGTTTTAACACTAATGTGATCACTTCATCTCTGAGTGTGCCCCAGCAGAATGATGTGAGGATGAGTCTGGGGGTATTATGGGTATGGTGATGTGAAGAGTAATACAAGCAAGGTTCTCACAGACAGAGCCACAGAGACATTTGACCAGGGCCAGCAGCGGTGGAGATGGACCGCAGAGCTAAAGCGTGGCCATTTGGATGAGCACAGCTGGTTTTTCTTTAAAGCAGAGCCCGAACACATTGCAATTGCTGTTGTCTAATCTGAGGCAGAGTCAATAAGCATGCGTGCAGGGCTTTGCCATGTTTGGTGGAAACTTGAATTTATAGGCAAATAGCCTCCTGCTTTTACTGACACCCGGTTCCTATTTTCTCCACTCTCCAGTCTGTCTCCTTTCCCTCACAGTTCAGTTCAGTTGAATCCAATATACTCTATTGCCACAAAATATATCCCATAAATATAGCTAAGGCATGGCACAGAGATTATTAATGACAATGAATGATAATAACCATCCTCCTCCTCTTCCTTCTGTCTGTGCCAGTATCACTTTCTTCTCTCTCCCATCTCTCTCCTCTGCCCCCTCCTCTTTCTCAGTTACTCCCTCTTCCTCCGTCCTTTTCTCTCACTGCCCCTTAGTGTCAGCGTTGCTACGAGGCCTGCTCGAGTCTCAGAGTTTCTGTCCTCCTGCCACCCTCTGTCACGGCTTTCACTCAATGTCAGTGTAATTCATGCTGTAATCCCTCGCCACATTCATGCTATTCCGAGACAGGCGCGCTAAAAGTGTGTGTTCAGTTCCCAAAAAAAAACGAATTGCCGTACGGATGAAAGGTGTGCGTTAATTCCCCGGTTGCAGATTTGACACGTGAATTTGCATGTTAATCAAACTTCAGATCACTTAGCGCCACGGCTAAATTTAATTGTGCAAATCCAGAACATTAAAGAAATGAACGGAACAAATGAAAACAACAGGTTTAATCAGCACTCACGCTGTGGAGGTTTCTCAGAGCTGTGCTGCTTAACTTCCAGTGTAATTACCTGTGTAATCTTACCTCTCATTGACCTCCCCCCTCCCCCACTCCTTCACCTTGTGCGGCTGTGTCTCCTTGCCTGTCCTTGTTCCCCTGTGTTTCTGCACCATGCTGTGTCTCTGTGTCCTTGTGTCTCTGTGCTGTGCTGTGACTCTGTTTCCTTTTGTCTAAATGTGCTGTGCTGTGCTGTGCTGTGCCTGTGTCCCTGGGTCTCTCTGTCTCTGTGCTGTGCTGTGTCTGTGTCCCTGGGTCTCTTTGTGTCTGTGCCATGATGTATCTCTGTGTCCCTGTGACGGCAGTATCCACATGATCATATTAAGTTGCTGCTTAACAAAACAGTTCAGCAGAGTCAGCCAGGAAATACATTTGCTTCTCAAAAAGAAAAAAAAAAAAGCATTAGGCACAGGGACACGTGCTTTTGCGTTCCCGTGGCTAATGCTCTGTGGTGAAATAATTACACATTTAAGAATGAGAGAATCGTGAATTTTAGAGAGGAAGTGTCCACACTATGTCACATCGCTAGCCACTCCTAAAAGCGCATCTTAAATCAGACACACCAGGCAGGGAGAGTTCAGATTAAAACTGGATTATAAGCCTATTGCCCCCTGTGCCCATCACTGGACTGGGAGTTGGGACAGAGAGAGAGAAGAGTTACATAATGCAGGCAGACCTATATGGATGCTCTCCAGCATCTCTGACACACCGTTGATTCCACTGCTCCAGTACTGACGTCACCATTAAGTCCTTCTAGCA